>NW_019384555.1:843556-872830 GCF_000671375.1 Centruroides sculpturatus
AGGAGTTGAGTTCCATATTACTGTAAAAGCACCAATGGGGTCCGTATTTCACCCATCGCCATCTCGAATTAACTTATGTCTGTCGAGACCAAAATTTAAAAAACGTGAACATCACATAGATTAATATGTATCCCTAAGTCTCTGGAACGGAATACATGCACCAGTGAACCTACAACTACGCGATTTATATTTTAAAAATAATTAAATTCACTTAGCATTCAAAACTTGTGAATTTTGAAAAAAACAAATTTGCCGATTAAATACGGACAATGTTTAACTGAATTAAAACGGGTTTTCTCCTTGCTACGGATGTCTGCCTAGTTCGGTTCGGCCACATTCCGTTACAGTTCGCCTTTATTATCGGTTCGAAATGGGGTGGTTCCATAATACCCGCAGTGTTCCATAATACCACCTTCTCCTCTAATTCTAATAGATCTTTTAAACTCTTTGCGCGCGGTGGGCACCGAGAGGGCTTTCTTAAAAAGCCCATTGCGGATTCGGCCGGGCCTACAATCGGGCGGTCGGGTGCCGAGGGATGGAACCCGATATGTCCGGACGGTAGATTCCCCGAAAAATTCTCGGGGTCTTAATCCATTCCGGATCTCCCAAAGCGGTGGGTTGCCACCCCAACCACTCGGCCGTACGGTCGACTTTTCGATAACTTTATAAAAGTTTATTATTAAAATTTGTTGATAATGTAAAATTATATTTTAAAATATTTCGGCTTTGACGGGATTTTCGCGAGTGTTAAACGCGAAAAAGAAAAACACGAAAAGTCTACGCCACCCGCCAGTTGCCTGGAGCAAAACCCGAAACCCACTATTCTATTACCGGTGGTATTACGATAGGGACAATCGGACGAAGAGGGACGGGACTCGACCCGTCCGAAGCTAATCCCCGAGAATCTGTCGGCCCGAAAAATGTTATTTCATTTATTACTCTTTAATAACTTTGATGAACTGACATATTTTTTAAAATAAAAAATATCCAAGCATTTATTAACAAAGCTTTTTTGTTTTACCTCGAATAATATGTAAACTGTTTCAGATTTTGATATTAAATATATGTAAACTGTTAGAATTTTACAAAATTAACTAAAACAAAAATTAAATTACAATATACACTATATGTAAGCTATATTGCATAGCTTGTATATACTATGTAGGCTATACCGTATACGCCAGGCCGTGGGAATGTACCGTACTGTACGTATCAAATTAAATGAATGATATTAAAAATAATAATTGTTTAGAAAGAAACTAAAATATAATCGAATCTCCAACAAAGGCCGCGTCTGAACCATCGTTTTGTCAATTTTGTCGATACAAAATAACCTGCAAACAACGGCCATTTTACGTTTCCGTCAGTGGCCGTACGTAAATACTGTACTTCAATTTTTCGTAACTAATATTCGATAATATGTTAAATTAATCTCGTAAACGTTGTAAAATTTAAACATTTCGTTAGAAAAACTGCAAAAAAGTTATTTTGTTTTTTTCATACGATTTTTATTCGTTTTATATCGGTAATAAAAACAACAATAATGAGGAAAACTTAATATTTACGCTGTTTTATTCAACAGATATTTGGATTTCATTCGATAAATAATTCAGCTTTTGAATTAGACTAAATTTCTTTATTTTTAATTAACGTTTTATAAGATGAGAATAACTTGTAAATGTTTACTGAAAGAATGATAATGCGTAGCCTACACTTTTTGTGCAGATATGTTGTCTCTCAGGTTCCTTTACAACACTCCCGTAGGAACGTTGATAACGAATTTCTCGAATAAGGGAGAAAACAAGGATAAAGTCATTCCTTATTCCAACGTAACGACGTCGGGAGATGCCGATTTGGACGAATATTTATCTAATATTCCTAAGGCACAATTATTCAAAGGAATTTGGTTACAAGGATATTTAGTGCCGCCGAATATTTTAGAAAATTTAGAAAATTTCCAAGTAAGATCCGACGACGTTTTTATCGTCACTTATCCCAAATCAGGTACATTTAAAATAGATCTTTTCTATTAGCCGATTTACCTAAGATTAATTTCATAAATACGTCGTTTAGGTACCACGTGGACCGAAGAGATATTGTCTCTGATATACAATAACGGAGACGTCGAGAAGGCCGAGAAAACGCTACTCAATTATCGAGTGGAACACTTAGAAGTCGGACGAGTGTTTGGTCATTTACGTCACCTGAAAAACATGAAATCGCCACGATTAATGGCCACTCACCTTCCCTTTCGTTTGCTTCCCAAACAGTTAAGAAGACCTAAATGTAAAGTAAGTATTCCAATTAATCCGCGCATCTTCTAATTATCCATTAAACGTAAATAAATAAGTAATAAACGTTGGGAATGTTTCTTAAAGTTAGAATAATGGCACCGTTTCGATTCGTAGATCATATACGTCGCTCGAAACCCGAAAGATAACGCGGTATCTTATTATCATCACCACAAAATGAGCACATTTTTAGGAAACTTTCGAGGATCTTGGGAAAAATTTCTATCGTATTACGCCAAAGGACACGGTAAGTAATATTTCTTATACTTCTGAAGAAACGCCTAAACTTTTTTATAATTTAATCGTTTAAAATAGCGATAATTACGTTAAATTACATCAACGCGGACTAATTTGGATCTTAACAATTTCATTTATTTATTAATTTAATTAACAGTTGTATATGGTTCCCCCTAAGTCTCTGGAACGGAATACGTGCACCAGTGAACCTACAACTTCACGATTTATATTTTAAAAATAATTAAATTCGCTTAGCATTCAAAACTTGTGAATTTTGAAAAAAACAAATTTGCCGATTAAATACGGACAACCGTTTAACCGAAGTAAAACGGGTTTTCTCCTTGCTACGGATGTCTGCCTAGTTCGGTTCGGCCACATTCCGTTACAGTTCGCCTTTATTATCGGTTCGAAATGGGGTGGTTCCATAATACCCGCAGTGTTCCATAATACCACCTTCTCCTCTAATTCTAATAGATCTTTTAAACTCTTTGCGCGCGGTGGGCACCGAGAGGGCTTTCTTAAAAAGCCCATTGCGGATTCGGCCGGGCCTACAATCGGGCGGTCGGGTGCCGAGGGATGGAACCCGATATGTCCGGACGGTAGATTCCCCGAAAAATTCTCGGGGTCTTAATCCATTCCGGATCTCCCAAAGCGGTGGGTTGCCACCCCAACCACTCGGCCGTACGGTCGACTTTTCGATAACTTTATAAAAGTTTATTATTAGAATTTGTTGATAATGTAAAATTATATTTTAAAATATTTCG
The DNA here is from genome assembly GCF_000671375.1 of Centruroides sculpturatus. NCBI lineage: Eukaryota > Metazoa > Arthropoda > Arachnida > Scorpiones > Buthidae > Centruroides > Centruroides sculpturatus. The sequence goes on from NW_019384555.1 coordinate 846,849, forward strand.
GCTTTGACGGGATTTTCGCGAGTGTTAAACGCGAAAAAGAAAAACACGAAAAGTCTACGCCACCCGCCAGTTGCCTGGAGCAAAACCCGAAACCCACTATTCTATTACCGGTGGTATTACGATAGGGACAATCGGACGAAGAGGGACGGGACTCGACCCGTCCGAAGCTAATCCCCGAGAATCTGTCGGCCCGAAAAATGTTATTTCATTTATTACTCTTTAATAACTTTGATGAACTGACATATTTTTTAAAATAAAAAATATCCAAGCATTTATTAACAAAGCTTTTTTGTTTTACCTCGAATAATGTGTAAACTGTTTCAGATTTTGATATTAAATATATGTAAACTGTTAGAATTTTACAAAATTAACTAAAACAAAAATTAAATTACAATATACACTATATGTAAGCTATATTGCATAGCTTGTATATACTATGTAGGCTATACCGTATACGCCAGGCCGTGGGAATGTACCGTACTGTACGTATCAAATTAAATGAATGATATTAAAAATAATAATTGTTTAGAAAGAAACTAAAATATAATCGAATCTCCAACAAAGGCCGCGTCTGAACCATCGTTTTGTCAATTTTGTCGATACAAAATAACCTGCAAACAACGGCCATTTTACGTTTCCGTCAGTGGCCGTACGTAAATACTGTACTTCAATTTTTCGTAACTAATATTCGATAATATGTTAAATTAATCTCGTAAACGTTGTAAAATTTAAACATTTCGTTAGAAAAACTGCAAAAAAGTTATTTTGTTTTTTTCATACGATTTTTATTCGTTTTATATCGGTAATAAAAACAACAATAATGAGGAAAACTTAATATTTACGCTGTTTTATTCAACAGATATTTGGATTTCATTCGATAAATAATTCAGCTTTTGAATTAGACTAAATTTCTTTATTTTTAATTAACGTTTTATAAGATGAGAATAACTTGTAAATGTTTACTGAAAGAATGATAATGCGTAGCCTACACTTTTTGTGCAGATATGTTGTCTCTCAGGTTCCTTTACAACACTCCCGTAGGAACGTTGATAACGAATTTCTCGAATAAGGGAGAAAACAAGGATAAAGTCATTCCTTATTCCAACGTAACGACGTCGGGAGATGCCGATTTGGACGAATATTTATCTAATATTCCTAAGGCACAATTATTCAAAGGAATTTGGTTACAAGGATATTTAGTGCCGCCGAATATTTTAGAAAATTTAGAAAATTTCCAAGTAAGATCCGACGACGTTTTTATCGTCACTTATCCCAAATCAGGTACATTTAAAATAGATCTTTTCTATTAGCCGATTTACCTAAGATTAATTTCATAAATACGTCGTTTAGGTACCACGTGGACCGAAGAGATATTGTCTCTGATATACAATAACGGAGACGTCGAGAAGGCCGAGAAAACGCTACTCAATTATCGAGTGGAACACTTAGAAGTCGGACGAGTGTTTGGTCATTTACGTCACCTGAAAAACATGAAATCGCCACGATTAATGGCCACTCACCTTCCCTTTCGTTTGCTTCCCAAACAGTTAAGAAGACCTAAATGTAAAGTAAGTATTCCAATTAATCCGCGCATCTTCTAATTATCCATTAAACGTAAATAAATAAGTAATAAACGTTGGGAATGTTTCTTAAAGTTAGAATAATGGCACCGTTTCGATTCGTAGATCATATACGTCGCTCGAAACCCGAAAGATAACGCGGTATCTTATTATCATCACCACAAAATGAGCACATTTTTAGGAAACTTTCGAGGATCTTGGGAAAAATTTCTATCGTATTACGCCAAAGGACACGGTAAGTAATATTTCTTATACTTCTGAAGAAACGCCTAAACTTTTTTATAATTTAATCGTTTAAAATAGCGATAATTACGTTAAATTACATCAACGCGGACTAATTTGGATCTTAACAATTTCATTTATTTATTAATTTAATTAACAGTTGTATATGGTTCCTGGTTTGACCACGTGCTGTCCTATTGGGAATTTTACTTATCTCATCCGGATAAAGTTCTATTTATTACTTTTGAAGAATTAAAAATAGTAAGAAATTTATTTATAAGTAAAATTTCAAATTTTCAGAACTTTTTAAATGCATTAACGCACTTTTGATTTAAAAAACCTTTCGAAGGATTTGCCCGGGATGATATCTCGAATATCGAACTTTGTAGGGTGTCCGATCTCTTCCGAAGCGATCCAAAGAATCTCGGAACATTGTACTTTTGAGAGAATGAAGACGAATGCCATGGTAAACAGAGAAGTACTTCCCATACCCGATCTTTTCGATATGACTCAATCGAAATTTATGAGAAAAGGTGTTTGTTTTTTTAATAAAGGAAAGTAGGTGTAAAATTTTCATACAAATTAAAATTTGATCATATTTATCAGGAATTATCGGCGATTGGAAGAATTACTTTTCTCCGGATCAAAACCAAAGCTTCGACAAACTGTATCGAAACCGCATGAAAGATTCGGGATTGAATTTAGCATTCGAACCGGAAGACGCCTTTACGAGAATGAAGGAACACGGAAGAATCGTGGTCGTAACTCCCGATTTGTTCGTCGCTCGAAAAGGTTACGATTTAGATAAGCTAGAATATATCAAAAGCCAGAAAGAAAATAAAAACCAAACAGAACTCGATGGCAGTCGTTCCAATGCAAATTTAATGAGGAATAGATGTAGATGCTTCATACCCTCTTTCCATCCGCATTTCCAACCGGACATATTAGGATTCGACGTATTTTGATAATATCGATTAAATTATCGGGCCCCCTCCCTCGCCGCCCGGCCGCCCCATTTCGGACCCGTCCGAACCCTAATGGGCTTCCTAAAAAAAGAGGCCTCTTAGTGCCACGGAACAGAAAGAGTAAAGAAAAACGTATCAATTAAATTACAATTTTTGAAAAATTATTTCAAAAATTGCTTATTTCTACTATTTAAGGCCGTGTAAATTTATTTGATATATCGATAGAATAAATCTTTGACGATAACGCGAAGTAGAGGGGACCAAACTATAGAAAAAAGAAAAGATTGGATAAACTCGACAATTTCAATCATCCGATAACGATAATAATAATACAGAATATTAATGTATATACATATTTACAGAGATTTGGTTTAGAAATAACGATAGACAGATGTACAATAAGCGTCGAAGCAATGTTTAATTTAAGGGCCCTCCGTTAATTACTCGTAGAGGAAGAGAGGAAGGAGGTTGCGAAAATACGTCGTCGTAGCTACACGAGAAATCAAAAATGGCTTTAAAAATTGTAGGCGGTCCCTTAGCGCTTAACGACTTCGGGGCACGGATCTACCGCACATTTATACGTTGTAAAGACGTATTTCGACCGGTATTTTATCCATGGCCAAACACTGCTTACGTCCAACCTAATCGATGCGGGGCGTAAGGTATTCTCTAAAATTCCGGAACCTTTTATAATTTATAAATATATTTAAATGTGTGTATAATGTATTCGGGTTTCCTTTACTTGGCATTTTTCGAAACGCTACTCCTGTGTAAATAAAAATATCACGCGGGAAGAATAAAAATTAATCCCGTCGATAGATGGCAGCACCATTATAAGAAAACTGTGTTTTTATTAAAATTTTTCTTTAATAAGCATTCGAGTTTTAATTTCTCTTTCCGAACGAGAAAATTGCGTATAAATACGAGGAAATAAATAATGCGATTCGATAACACGAATAATTTAAGTTATTGCGGATTTTAAAAAATACACGTAAGCGTTAATTAGTATAAAGACTTATAAAATTTCTTTAAAACTATTCGCGTTGGTGTTAAAAAATCAATTTGGGATATTTTTTTCTTATAGCGATTATAACCTTGCGGGTAATTATATCGTTTGCAATATTTGACACGCGTGGATGCTGTTTATAAAACAAGGGGGGAAGTTTAAAACAACACGCTCCATTGTAAGGAGGGAATTTTTTTTCGTTCCTACTCACCTGTAACTACTCAAGTTCATTTAGCAGACGAACTGTTTACAATCAGCAGACGACATTTCGGCGCCACACCTTAAAGACGTCGGACAAGAGCAGGTACTTTACTTCATTTTTTAACTGGCCCCGAATTTTTTTTCTTTTATATAATCGAAATTAACGCCGTGTCTTCTTCACTCTCTCTCCTAAACATTAAAATAAACAACTTTCGTCGTAACACAATGCGAAAACTTTCTTCTTTTAAAAGTTATTAACGAATCGTAAAAGTCGCTTTAATGTTTGATAAAATTGTAAATTTTTCCGTTTTATCGACCTCTTCCCCCGCTTTAAAATTTCTGTCCATATACTCGGTTGCTTCTTTACAAATAATAATCATATATATATATATATTCGCATCACTCGGAGGAAAATCCTAGAATTATTACAAATAAATTTGAATAATTCTGCACTTTTAGAAGTTTATCTCGAATATATTTTGACATTTGTTCAACCCTTAAGATGGAGAGGAGTATTTTTTTTGTCGGGAAGGGATAGACACTCGCGTATAGCTAACTTTTAGAGATAAAGTTAATGTTCCCATTTAGTTTCGTTCTTGGCCGTATCTGGCGTTAGAAGACGGATTGCCCCGAGTTATCTTATAAATTAGAATCAATCCTTTACTACCGTCCCCATTCCGAGTGATTATAATCATTGGACGACTTAATGACAAATTGTCTTCGTTTGTCGATCGCCTACCGTATCGATAGTCGCCGTTACGCGCATCAATATTAATTAATACTGTATAAATATATATTAACTAATAGTGTCCGTAATGATGTCGGACGGTCCGTTAGACCGGACGTTATCTACCACGTGCAGAACTCACTTAAGTCATTCATTAGACTGACGCCGTGTAGTTTGGGACCAGACGGGTGGACCGATTTCGTCGGCAATTTTTGCAGACGTTCGACTCGAATTCCTGTCCCGATTACGGCTTATTTTCGGGCTGGCAATTCATATAATTATTTCGACCCGTGTTCGAAATACAATGATGGTAATAAAAATGAATGCCGTCGAATCGAAATCGTTTACGTGACGTCACAGTCGAGCGCCGGCGGAACAGTTACGACACGTACACTAAAATAAACTGTCGATCTCTTCCTGAACTGTAATCGAGTGTCATTGTTTGGGACATTTCGTCGATTACGAATAGAATAAATTACTTATTTTATTTTACGTATTAATACAGTATTTATTTATAAGTTATGTTATTTATATCGAGTGGGGTGAATACGACGCAAAAATTAACCTGTGTTGACTATAAATACGTTTTAAAGTTATTCGCATATTACGTCGTACATTTTTAATAGGTATATTATTTTATCGAAAGTCGCGAAATTATTTTATAAATATTTCTGTATTTGGATGACGTCAGGGGATGCGGGGATGTCGTCTATGACTCATTTCGAGAACTGTACAGTCTAACCTTTACAGTATGACATCATAATTGAAATAATCTCGACTGATGAAATGCTTTACTTACGTCAGATATTTTATATTTTAAATGTTTTTTACGGTAATTCTTTAAATTAATAACGCTTCGATTCTAATCCGAAGCTTAAAAATTATTAAAATAAAAAGAAATTTTACCCATTAAAACATTTAAAATATCTTAAAACAATTTTCTGTATAAATGAATACGAAGCCAATTTTTAATGTGGCTTATTAACTTTAAATCGATTAATATATATATTTTAAAAATAAAATGCATTATTTAAAGAAAGTCGATCATTTTACAATCCATCACAGCGGATAAGATTGCATGCAAAAAATCATTTTGGATCGGGCAGGTGGCTGGGGACCCGACACGCACGGGTTAAGGCCAACTGATCACGAAAACTTAATGACAATTGTGAACGGACCTATTATGATTCTGCAAGGGTTAAAAGATTGTCCGGAGATAATACTTTAGAAAAAAACGACAGTCGCCTAATGGCCTTATACGTATATATATATATAGCCTATAGACCTGTGCTTCACGTTATAGCGCGTGCACGGTACACCACGCGCGTGGTTATAGACGTAACACACCGTAATTCCGCGATAGGTTCTGTTAAATATTTTGTTTTGTAGTCGCAGAAAAGGTCATCATTGTTTCTCTATGATTCATAACGCCACATTTACGAGGTTAATTGGGCAGTTTGTCTATCCTGCCACTTTTTTGTCGCAGTTGATAAATATTCACGCACGGGTGAAGCTTTGTTCGCCTTGTTTTATAACCTATTCATTACTTTTTGATACTCCAATAAACTCGTTCGAATTTATTTTTTTAATTAGCCGAAATTAATATAAAAATACATCTAATATTAATAATTACTTTAAAACGACTTAAAAACGATTAAAAACGATTTCTAAAGCAATTTTTTTAAATGTAATTTGTAAAATTCGAGCATTTCTTTCTCGTAGCGTATTTTGTTGGGTCATTGTATGCCATTGAAATCACTGACCGTAGAGATTCGTTCGGGGAATTTTTCTTACTCGTTTTTATTTTTTCCGAGGTAGTAGCTCGGCGGCATTTCTAGTTGTTTTAAATTAAGAAGTAGAAAAATTCACCTCGGTAGAATGAGACGGTCGAGTAAATAGAATGAATCACTATTCACCGGGAAAATTGCCGAAATTTAATTCATTACGTCTTCGTTAGAAGCGCTAGAATTATTTAAATAAGTACATTTTATTCCATAAATTCCATATAATTGTTAAATTAATAGGACTATTAATAAATTTATACGAAATTTATAATAATAATAATAATGAAATTATAAACATTGATACATTTTTACGCTCTATTGCGGAAATATTTTATTTAAAATTAAAATTGTAATTTAAAATAAACGTAACATTCAAAATTAAATTTTAAAAAATTCTTTATGTACAAAATAATTACATTTTCTGTAGTTTTCTTGTTTTTCTCGAAAATTTTAATAATTTACAATCGATTAACGTGTAATTTTATTTCCCACGAAACCGGTAGATAAATAATTTCAAGCGTTGTTAATTTATTCTGTCTTCGCCGTAATTAGGGGAGATCGGGGCAAGATCGGCATGTTAAGCTTTACTTAAATTTTGTGTAATAAATACTGCTGTAAACTGAAAAAAAAAAAGCTTTGCATATTGTCTATTGGAATGTTTTCTTACTATAGAACTGGTTAAAATCAGTTTGGAAATAAAAATAATTAAAATAATTACAACTTTACAAGAAGAGAGAAATTGACGAAGTTGCCCCGGGTATAGGGGCAAGATCGGCAACTTCTCTCTTTTTGTAAAGTTGTAATTATTTTAATTATTTTTATTAAAGTTGCCCCTGGTATAGGGGCAACAGTAATGGGGCAAGATAGGCACGTATATAAAATTATGTTATTAACCATGTATAAGTTGGAATTCACTATTAGAACAAAGAAATACAAATCCAACACCCATTTAATATTATTACAACGAAATGCAAGTTCAAAGACATATATACATGAATAACAAATGCAAACACGTTTTCATTTATCATCTGTTTGATTTTTATCCTTTGCTTCTAATGTGGCTTTATGTTGCCGATCTTACCCCGCTAGTCATGATTTCGAAACATTAAGTACAACCCTGAGAACAGAATGCCGAGCCACGATCTGGCCACGTGAATAAGTTGAAGTTACATCCTTCTAACAGGAAAAGTAACTTTCGTTATCATGCAATTATAACAAAACCTGCCAATTCAATATAAATGGAAAAAAAATATTATATGGAATTGAACGAAAATGAAAATTTGCTCGATAATTCAACTACGCTTGTTGGAGAACAATAAAAACACTACACTCAACAAGCCACCAATAAAACTCAACTGCCTAACCTATAACCAAAGTCTCCTTTTAATTTGTTTTTTAAAAAAAGCGCTTGACAAACTTGCCCCGCTTGCCGAAGTTGCCCCGATCTCCCCTACTTACAGTTTCGCCAGAAACTACCTCGAAGTGACGTTATTGTCGCATTTTCTCTTAAGTAAGCTGTGAGAATGACGTCAAATTGACATAAACGTACGAATGCACCTTGGACTTTAATTTTCTTTTAGAAATCGACAATAATTGGAAACATTTAATAAATTATAGAAAATAGACGAATTGAGTTTATAAAAGGGATTAAACGGGTAATTTATATTTTGCATTTAAAATATTGTAAAATAAACGAAGAATCGATCTTCAGTATTGGTCATTACTAAAGGCCGCATTTGCTTACGTCGAATGTTTAATAAAAACACGTGAAAAATTACGATAGTTTATAAAACTTTATAAACTATCGTAATTTTTATTATAGTGAAATATCGTTTTATAGTTTTATCAAACTATAAAACGATATTTCACTTTTAATAAATGGCGAATACGATATTATTCGAAGCTCGGATAAATGCCGACAAAGTAATAATGAAAAAGTTTTGCGCTAGAAAATTTAGAATAGAATTGAGCGCCGAAGATTAAATTCGCGCAATAAATAGGAACTAAACATAGAAACGAAGTATATAACAAACTGGCTACTACTACAATAATAAAATTATGGTAGTTTTTGGAAACGTAAATAAATTTTAAAGCGGAGAAATCAAGGTAAAGAAATATAATCGGGCTTACAACGTACAATAAATAAACGGAAAGTCGATGGAAGTAGGAAAACATAAGTATGCAAAATATTTTGACTAAGAAAGTTTTGTTGTTAAAAGCTATTCCGTAAGAAAGAAATCAAACAGGAAACGAGAGAGAAGAAAGGAAAAACAATAACAATGGCCACAATAATGTTTTATGCAAATTTATGAACGCGATAATAAAAGAAATATTATTATTGCAACCGTAAAAATATCGTCGTACGTAAGCTACGTACCACCGATTGATTTTATATTTAAAAAGGCAACCGACCCTCCGCGGACATTCTTCCTTCTAACAAAATTATTTGATATAACTTTGAACGGATAAAAATGTAAAATTTTACTATAAACCATTCTTAAATTTCTATAATAAAAGTATTCGTTTATTTAATTTTTTAATATTAATCAAGTTTTTGTCAACATTAAATTAAATTATTAATATATAGGCTATATATTTTTTATTCGTGTAAATAGTCATAAAATGATTAATATTATTAAAAATAAGTTGTATTATCTAGCGTATTCTTTCTAAAACAAAATGAAAATATACAAGTGTTAGGAATTATTTAAATATATAATTCTTTATAACTAAATTAATTCCTTTATAAGAAATTGCAAAAAGTATTCTAATATAAAACCTATATTTGCTTGGCTTAGGCCCGTAGTCCTATTTGAATTTTCAGATATAAAATATATTAAATTTTAGTAGATACAGACCTAAAATTAAACCGCCCGAGGACGATAGATATTCTCCAAAATTTATGCCTAAAAGAAACCGATAAGACGCGTGTTGTTTAAGCAATTTTTTAAAATAACTTATCTGGGTTTTCCTAAATATTAATATATAACGGGCCCTTCTCCCCACCAAATAATAATACGCATAAAAATGTGACGCTTAAGCCGTAGACTGGTAACGCCAGGAGGCCCTAAGCTATTGTTTGTTTAGCTTACGCGCAAATCGGCCCCGCCAATTCCGATCGGCGTATCTAAACGTAAGGTAACGACATAATCAAACTTTTATGCCGATTGTAATTATTTCAGTCGACAGTTTCTGGTATTTAAAAAATTCGGACGAAATGTATACAAATTATATAAGAGCTAGACGATATACTATAAAAAGAAATTGCCAATAATAAAACGAAAAGGATGTCCATTGGTTACGTCACACACACCTACTGTACGGTACTCGAATTTAAGATTCGCGTATAAAAACGTATAAATAAGTATACTTCGAAGGAGAGAAATCGTTGGATTAAATAAATTAATGAGTTATTTAGGTCTAGTTTAATAATTTATGATTTATTTAACATATAAACAAAGTCGAAAATTGTACGAAATAAAAATATTATTGAATATTTTCGGAGTATTCTTAAATAAAAGACCATGTAGATAGAAATATTAAGAGTAAAAGAAAATTAAAAAAATGAATATAGTTTTAATGAATTACAGGTTAAGCAAAAACAAACTGACAAAATGATTCATATTCAACAAAGGGAGTAGAAAACAGTCCATCATCACTAGTTTTATCTCGAAACCATGCTTAAAATAAACAATTTCGCAATAGACTAGAAGAGAAATTCTATAGTGAAATATATCAGTCATCAACGTAGATAATTCATCCGTACAATTTACATACGTACATAATTTAAGAATTCGAATACCTACATTTTTCGACTCATTTAAATACGTTATTTAATAAATAAATAAATAAATAATTTTTTTTAATATTTAAAGATTTAACGTGAGATAAATAGATAATTTTTTAAATCTGTCGTCGTATTTTATTCTTTTTATCTTTAATACGAAAGATAAAATTAAATAAGAATCAAATTTAAATTCGATTAGGAAGCTTAAGTTTTATAAATTTAAATACAATTATTTACGCGTTAAATTAATATGAAAAATAACTAATTAAAATAGGAAAATAATATTAATTGTAATTTTTTATTATTAAATTAACATTCTCGTCTTTAGTATGTAAATAAATTCAATTAAGAATTATTTAATGGACTTTTAATTAGAAGATTTGAAAACGTACGTCATTCTTCATCGAGGGATGCATAAACTTAAGTAGACAATGTTTAATGAAAAAATTGCCGGTGATTTAAATCCAACTTCCGACAATTAATGCGGTCAATTCAGACGATTAATTTCGACGTCGGATATTTTGGAATGGTAGGGTACAACACGTGTCCTTTCAGACCCTTATTACCCGCTGAATTACTGCAACCCTTTCATGGATTATCCAATCAAAGTATACTCGACAATACGGGAAAAACCGCATTGATAATCAATTTGAAAATTATTGTTATCTAATTGAAGTTTATTATCGTTTAAAATTATTTTTAAATCCTCTATTTAAAGTTTTTGAATGGGATCATAAATTTTTAATTTGGTCTTTGTTGAGTCAGTTCGGTTTACCTCATTTTGAAACGAAAATTACATTTTTAGAATAAATTAGATATATATGTATAAATCTTCTTATTAATTACTAGGGCTTACGAGATAAGAGCGGTGTAAGAAGATTAACAATTGTTGCTCTTAGTTAATTGAATGAACAATGCGTGTATCACTTTCCATCTGGTGAGTTCTGTGTAATCAGGTAATCGGATCGGCACCTGCACCATTCATTGCGGTTGGATAAGTCTACCTAACAGTTATTTGACCTGTTCGGTGCTGCAGTATACGAGACACCTGCCCTAGGACATGGCCAAATGACAGTTCACATAGGTCACATTATACTAAGCTACGCCGTGTCAATAATGTCAGATTACTCCAATAGGTCTACTTCAAAATTATCTTTGTTTCTACTTATCTTTCCCGATTGTATTGTTTGATTTTCACCAATGTTTGATTTTCAATGCCATCCGCAAATAGATGCTATGCTTTAAGATTGTAAATTTATTATTGTTGTTGTTACGCATTTTCAACTGATGACATAGACTTTTTCATTCGTTTTGATATTAAAATTAAATAATATTGAAGATTTGTCGGGGTGAATGCCTATATTAGCAGTGTTCAAACTATAGTTCGCGGACTACCGATCAAGCTGACGATCAGTTAGATAGAAGTAAATAAATGTAACATTAATATATAATTGATTTAAACAGCTTTACAATTATTATTTATGGCACGAAGTAAATGAATTCTTTATTTTTAAATAAAGATTTAAATGCTTAATATCAAAAATAAGCATACAAATTTACAAAATTGAATACTGGCCTGGAGCAAAAAACAAAACGATTGCAGCAACGAGCAAATAAAATGCAAGTATACCAGAGGCCTTTGGTAAAGTTTTGCCTTATTAACGTGCAAAAAAGAGGGATACGACACTCGAAACTTAATCTATCTTGTCGTTGACGTCATCGGCAGCAAATCCTCATTTGTCCAGTTAAACCAAAAATGGTTAACATTAATTAAATTTATTATACGGCCGGATATATGTTTTTCCTCCCCTCTCACCTCCCGGTCGGTACTGAGTGAATTATGTCACTCAATCGTGCATTATGGACATAATTCAGACGGGCAATGTCAATATATAAAGGGCCACGCTTATGTGGTCTACCAATGTTACTCTTCGGATGTAGTAATTAAGGACGGTCAACTCATTTGCTGTACACTGATTACATTCAAATTTAGTAGGAAAATGGCTCATATTTTATCGGTTTTAATTTAATTAATGCAGATAACAATGTCAAAATATTGAATATAATGATATACAACTATGTTCTCTCGAACAAACTTCATAGTGGAATAAAAGTCTGTCCTACGTTTTCAAATTGCATTCGCCTAGGAAACAAAGAGTTAGAGCTTTAAAGTAGACTCGAAATTTGCATATTCAGGATGTTTACTTTGATCATGTAAACAATACTTTTTTCAATTATGAATGAGGCGTGCAGCAAAAATTGATGTTAATTAAATGGAAATATTGCATTCCCGTTTCTAATTATTGAAATTAGATGTGAAAAATAATAATAATAAATTTTAAATTATATCCGAAATGAGCCTATATTAACATCTGTTAGGGAAATCGATAAACAGCCCGAAGCAACAGATAATAATAAATTTTAGCCAAATTATTATTTGTAGATTTAAAACGCAATTATCGAATAGAGGAATAACGAGCAATTATATCAAAATTTTAGATTAGACTAATTTAACTAAGTCATTACTTGTTTGTCTTAGGATCAGACTAATAAATAATAGACTTAAGGTCGATTCTTAATGGAGATAATCGCTTATTTATTAGAGTATATTATCTGAAGATAAGTCTAAATTATTGTATATTTGCTAAAATATAGTCGAAGCACGAGTTTGGTGGCTAAAGTTTGCATTCTACATTAGTATATATTAATATTACGTTATCGTTCATTTTAATAGAAGAGAAGATACGACACGAATTCAACAACTGTCGAAGAATTAAGATAAATTAAACAGAGATTTATGACAGAAAAATAATCTGTAGTGTAACGTTTTATTTTAACTGTCTTCGCGTTTATACAGGCAGGTTTTTCATTTATACACATCCTATAAATTATTTCCAGTAGGTATTAATATTTTGTTATCAATAGATTATTTTTAAATCTCTTAAAGCGAATTTAATGGGCAGAGAAAACAAACAAACATAGGCCTACTAATAGAGATTTACGGGCATTGTACGAAAACAAAACCGAAAGAGAAAAAGGAAAAGAATTGTCGAGATATAAAGACGATAAGTGCTTATTATAATGTCAAAATTAATGCAATCGAATCACTTATTTAAAAGATATAATTAAGGGGGAAAAACGAGAGCAAACTTTGAACTTTTTTCTTTACATAACGATAAGCAGATAATAATTGTATTGTAAATCCGTAGTCAATTATCGTTTTAACTTAAAAGTAAACTGATTAACAATCAGAAAATAGCCAATATTCCGTTTGCAAATTGCCGAATATACTATACGAAATTGCATCGTAGAACAGAAATTGCAAGATATTTGTCAGATGTTCGTCCGACTGAACTCTATTCACTTCAGCTCGTAGCAGATAAATGAGTTCTCTTCAGAAACCAAATAGAACAACCACTTTAAATAAAAACAGAATGAACATTTGGTGATTTTTCACCGGTTCCTCTGACAGTTACATCTCTGTTAAGTGGGGCGGACAATTCAGTTTCTTTTCATCATTTTATCGTGTCAGGTGTGTCCAGGTGATTTAGTGAGTCACAGTCGAACGTCCTTTAGCTTCGGATCTATCAAAACCAGTTGGAGGCGTTTACAAGAATCAATTGGTTATAAAGTTCCGGACTCGACGACGTTAAGGGAAAAGATGTGTCACGTGATGCGACGTTTTCCTAGCTATTAAAGTGGAGAGTCGTGTTCTGCACTCGTATCTATTGTAAAAAGTCGATAGAGAAAGTTCGCTGGTAATTTGTCATTCGTTGTATTTTGTTTCCTAATACATATGGAACAGTGGCTATTATGGCTTAAACTGTCGATAGTTTCTCAATTGCCAACATTTATCTATGCAAATAAACGCATTAAGATTTTATTATTCTCTCTTTCTACACATAATATTTCTCATTAAGCTGCGAAAATTACCTAATATTTTCTTCAGATTTTAATTTTCCTAATAAAAAACTGCATCGACTTTGTTTATAATTAATACATCATTCTTAAAAGTGCTTATAATAATTACTTAGAACTGTATCGCAACCAATCCGTTTAATACATCTTATTAAGCTAGTTTTACAACTTTCGGTTCAGATCCGAAGAGCAATTAAGCTATAGAAATAGTCCAACTATAAAATTCCCGACCGCTATACAATTTATTGGAATTTATATATAATAAAATTACTAATGTCCTTAACAAGTAATAATATCTGTTACCGAAACACGTAATAACTCTAGGAATGCCTGTCTACGGCATATTGTCGACAGATAAAAGAAAGAATAGTTGGCAATCAAACTGTCATTGGTAATTTATTCGGTTACTCTGGACACATTAATGTATCAAAACAATCTTTTTCTGTTGTTAGTATTTTCGTCGAAACGGAATTATTAAAAATTCAGAGATGGCTTTCAACAATCCATAAATTTATAGAGACTCCTGTTTGACTTTAATGGATCAAATCTCCCCGTTTCACTTCCTCTCAAAACATAAATCAAGTCGATGCTTTTAAACAGCATTTTGCAGAAAAGAGACATTAGTTCTATTGAGAGATGATCTATGAGTAGATACTCGGCCAACGGACTCTGCTTTAAAGAAATTTGTCATCTAAAAGCCAACGGAATGCGCATTACTGCCATTTAAATGAAACATTTTTATATACGATACCTGAACATGCGACCTTATATACAAATGCCCAGTCCCTCCTCCAAACGGCCCGTTATAACTTGTTAAAATCTGTCGTATTGCCATCGAATTTTCACCTCGTCCAAATAAAACACATCCGAATAGCCTGCTACTAACCGGTAACATAACTTATCATTAGCCAACTTGTTTTCTATTTATAAATGATTTGTAGATGTTTCTGGGTGATATTAACGAGTTTGCATTCAATCTTTATCATCTTTTACAATTCTAAAACCGCGTAAACAAGGAAAAAAGTGCTTTTCTTTATTGTTTAAAATAGGCTTTATTTACGCGTAATCTCTCCATTCGCGGACAAAAAAAGCCGTAAATGAGAATTTTATCCGCGTCAAAAAGTAAATCTTCCCGTTTTATACGTAAACGGATTCGTTATTAATTACAAATTATATATTCATTATTTTAAACTCGATTTAAATACTAATACCGATAATAATCAGATTAAATATATATACAAAGTTAAAATAGAATGACATTAAATTTGTTGTATTCTTTACCATTTTAAAATAATTCGTACAAAATCGCGCTCGTCTGTAGCAAACAAGTTCGTACATGATTTTTTTCCCCCTAACCCAATTCCCATTGGTCAGAAGTGAAAGTGTCATCTTTCGAGACGTTCCATTAGTCTATTTTAGTGGCGTCACGGTAATTGACCGTCTTATTGGTTTTCTAAACGGACGTCATCAAAAACTACGCGTCGATTGGTAGACGGCGCCACGTCACCGATGACAACAAACCCATGCTTATACAGACGTGCGGTGTGGCGGCAAAGTGATTGTACAGTTCGGATGACCAAATACATCCTCTCGCTCTTCTCGACAAGACGTTCGACTAGTCACTAATCGGTAAGTCGCTTACGCTTTACTCCATCCCTTAAAACGTCGTAAACGCCTCATAATCGTATAATTAACGCCGTTGTCCGTCCGACGTGTTTGGACACGTCCATTTTTTAACGCTAGCGTTTAGTAAAGTATTTTCTAGTAAAGGAATAAATTAAAAGCCAAAGTTTCTAGCAGAACTTGTCTTACAAGAAGCGAGGTGATTATTCTGCAGGGTCCTACTTGCCTGCAGGCGACGACGCCGCTCTCCAAGGCCACCCTATCCGGGCCTGGATGCGTCTTGTCAATGACCCCCTATTTACAATGGACCTATAACTGCGCTGCTGGTACGATGCAGATCTATCGTCTTACACACACACAGAGCTGTCAGATTGTTTTATTTAACCATCGAACGTTTTATCCTTATCTTAAATTTATTCGCAAATAAATGCGCAAAAAACAACAGGATATAATCCCCGACGTCACACTTGTAAGGAGAGGGCGTTAATATTGACGGAAAGAATTCTCCTGGGTTTATAATATAATATTAATAATAATAATAATAAATTAAAATTTATTGGGTGTTTACCAATCGTTTTAATATTAATTATTTATATTATTAAAAAATAATTTTCGAGTGGCTCTGCTTATAGGTGGCGTATTGTTTATGTCGGATGTGGTTAAGACGGATATCGCTGTCGTAAGTGTCGTTTGGGGAACGATTTTGCGTCATAATACAGCTAATTAGCTATTGTTGGCGTTAAACGGTTGTTATTTAATCTTGTAAACGGACTGAAAAGCCGACTTTTACTGTTTTATAAGTTTATTTGTTTCGAAATAGCCGCCTTTTTCGGTCAGTGGTGATTGTTTTTATCCTTTTTATCGCCGACAGATGATGGAATATTGCGGTTTGGACCCGTTTCCCGGCACTTCGACAACTTCGGCACCTCCGAACGAAGCCGATAGTGGATACGAACCGTCGCCGTCGAGTACCTCCGGGCCAAATTCCATGTTTAACTTCGAAGAAGAGGACAGTTGTAGCGAACCCGACGACATGTTTAATCTGCATTCTCCCTCCGAAGACGACAGTGATGAGGATTTTCGAAGCCGCATCGCGGGCCACTCGACCAGTTCGCCCATACCCATACCGTTTCCAGGTCGACAGATGCTTCTAAGTAACTCTACACCCAGATTAGGATATTCTATAACTCATTCGCCGTTTAGAAGATTGTCGTGTCCGCAGATTTTAAACACCGGACTGGTCAGGGTTATGAGACACGTTTCTACGCAAACGTGCCCCGACCGAGATCGGGATGTAGGTAAGAGACACTTAAAAACACGCGACGACAATGACAAATCTGTCCAGTCGGTCCCTGTTATTACTCTGTGGCGTAACAAGTGGGTACCGTTCACCTGTTGAGTCTTGGCCGTCGGAAATTATTCGGAGCACGTTCGATTCGACATCTGCACTCCGCGGTTCATTAAAATTCAGCCCGAGTCACTAGGGGTTATTAAAACGGCAGACGATGGCCATGCCAGGTAGACGGAACCCGCCGTAAGCTGGAAGTTTGCCAAAAAGATCAAGTCAAGATGTCTGACTCATCCAGATTTTGTACTTTGCCAGTCGTGTGTTCCAGCTGTCGCTAGTATTAACCCCGGAAATTTAGACTGCGCCGTTTTACAAAAGTACTTGACCTATATTTTGTTGCTCTCGGTAATTGTTTTTTCTTATTAAACGACGTGTAAAACGTTAGTCTTCACCTGCACGGTCCGAGTGGCAGGTATTAGTTTTTCTTCGGTCCTTTCTGTTTTGATAAATCTGTCGTTGATATATTTTCAAGGACAGAACCGGGGCTGATGGGTAATGTTCCTTTGGAGGTCAGTAGGGTCATCTAGCGCCTGCAGCTGGGAAAGGTTAATGCGAAAACAAATGCGTTTGTCTGCATTTTCGTTTTATTTGCGCGGCCGCGAAATAAATACGGCGTATTCGACGTTTATCTTTATTTGTTTTTTTTTTCAGTCGATGACGAACCCAGGTTAGCGCCCGTCCGTGCTCCGTTACCAGATGTTGTGCAACACAATGGCAGTAGGTCTGGTCACGTGGAACGTGCAAGATCGGCTTCTGTATCTCTTCCTGTCGGTAGCTTGGATACGTCTAACATAGCAGTATTTGGTCGGAGGCTGAGAAGACTTAGCGATGACTTCGAGAGAATGAGATCGGCATCGGGATTAAGTGTAAGTATCGTCAGATCCTTTTATAATTATAAATTATCGCAGACTTTTTAGAAACTGTACTGTTATCTCGAGTTGTACGTGCGTATGTATGTATAAACGCTTTAAGATCAGGTGTTAGCGTGGGGAGGGGTTATTGTATCATCTGTTCCCACGGTTTTCCCGCACCTGTCCCTAAGGACCAGGTGGTCGGGAGGGCGGAAACAAAACTCTCGTTCCGTGTTTACTTCGCAAACCCCCGTTTTCGTTTAAATATCTAACCATTCTGTTTTTCTTTTTGCAGCTTCTCTTCCAAGGTAGATCGCGACGTTCGCGATCTTACTCGCAGAGTGACACGTGACCCCCGGGAGTAGCCGAGTAGCATGCCAAAGAAATTTCCTGTTGGACTTTTGCTCAACCAATAGAGATAAAGTCACACCCAATTACCTCACGCTCGAAAATTGATGTGACAGTATTGCTCTTCTCGTACCTAGTCGATTATTATATAATATTGAGAGACCAAACAATATTTACGCGAACTTGGAGCAACGTAGTATTTATATAAAGAAATTCAGTATTTTTGTTTTCTTTTTGAAGACATATTTGTACATAAACGAATTTTTTGCAGCCATGGAAAAAATATACAATTATATATTATATTATATATTTCACTATTGATCTCGTACCATGTTGTGATATCCATGTTTTTGTAGTCAAAGCTACTAACGTGATATATTAGTTTTTTTCTACCTTTTTTCTATTTTTTGTACATACGTTTTTTGTAATTCTAACCTTTTTTGTATTCGCCGCATTCTTATTTTGTTTAAAATTTATATTATAAATAAATTTTTTCAATTTTTGAACAATTAAAATGTGTGCAGAACTCGACCGATACGTTGGCTTTCTCGGCAATCTCGGATGATTCACTTCGAAATAAGTTTAAATTGTAAATTTCAGCCACGGCCGATACAAATTCGAAAGGGTTCGTTACCGACAAAAGGGTTGATAACTCAATTATCGAAAGTTTTGACACTAATTACGGCTGTATCGAATTTTTAAATTGTAGACGGTGGCTAGCGAGGCGCTAATTCTTCGATGGAAGCGTGTGATGTCGTTATCTGACATCACTTCCGTTATTAATCTTCCGCCGTAACTTCCAACGAGATCCGTAACAATCGGGTAAATCGTCTGTTAAATGGAAAATCTGCCTAAAGCATTCTAATTTACTTTATCTACAAAAACATCGTCACGCGAAAGAAGACTTCGGAACGTTGTTTACTCGGCTTGGGTTACCAGTGCCCATTTTTTACTTGAAAAATTCGGACGAGCTGGTAGAAACTTGGACATAATCCGTCGAAAAATAAAAATACTTGAAAAGCCTTACCGATACATTTTTCATCATTCAGATTATATTTCGCTCTCGTTATTGGTAAAATTCAGACGGACCGCGTGACAGTAATATCGATAACGCGCTAGAACAATACAAATAAATAATACCTGGATCGGAAATAATAATAATAATAAATAAAACAGAATTCCCGGATTACAAATTTAAGTGTTTTTCAATTCCGATATTCAAACGGGCAAAGACTTAAGACTGCGATTTAACCAGGTGTTTTTATTTACTATTAAAGTATCGTGCAGGGTACAAAATGTTTACGCATTACGGGTCACTATTGTTGTAACCCCCCGCTCAGAACGTTCTGTTAGAAGGCAATTTTCAATTTAAAAACACCTCTTACAAATCTAAGTTATTTAATTACATTAATCTAAATAATAATACAGTACTTCGGCTTTTGAATATTTATATATTATCGGAATAAAAGTTTCTTTAAATAATATAATTCTCCCCGTTTTACCGTTTATTTATTCCTCGGTATTACGCAAATAGCTCGGTGGGGCCTAGACAAATACGAATTAGGGGTCCCCCGTCGGTGGGGGGACTCGGGGCAATTGTCCTTTTTGCCCGTAGAATTACGCATCACCGGTATTACGGTTTAATAACGGGTGGGTAAAACAACAATTTAATAAGAAGTGGAGTAGAAACTGGTTAAGAGTAATAAATATTCTCCCGTTTAAAATATTTTCTTAGTTTTGAAAGAAAAGGAAACGATAAAATTTGATTTTAATTTTGAACTAAAAAGTAAACCTTACGTACAAGGTACAGTATTTCGATAAATGTTTACATTATTTTATGTAACAAAGCTTCCGATAAAAAGTAAACCGAATTTTTGTTTTATTCAAAACATAACATTACTGGTTTATCAAATAGAGAATTATTACTCTTTAAATAATTTTTAAGTTTATTATATACAATAAATCCCTGGTAAAGACAGCTTTTGCTCGGAACCGTTGCTGGTGGCAAATTGGCGTCCTAAGAGGACTCGTATCGCGGGCCCAAAATAGCCAGAGACCAGGATCCAATACACCCGTAAAATTCCCGGAGTTGCCGACCGGGATTCGATCCCGGATCTCCCAGAGCGGTAGACCGACGCCTAAACCGCGTGGGTATAGATTTCCACAATTTATTAAAATGTTAGTTATTAAAAAAGCAATCTGGAAAAATTTTATTTCTATAAAAACTTATAGAAACAATGGTCCGAACTTTTATGGTTATTAATAAATATCGATATATTTCGGTATAATAAAGATTTTTATTAATATATCTATCGATATATTAATAAGTTTAGCCGTGCGAACGGTAAGAAAAAAGTAGAAAATAAGAATAAAAGAGCGGGTCTGAATTTCTTAAGAGTCGTGACGTCAGCCATTAATAGTCGTCTGCAGAGAACAAAGATTAAAAGTGGCTTCCTGCATTTCTCATTGTTCCTATGGTAACGGAAGCAAATGCCCGTTTGACGAATGATTTCAATGGAAGGGTTAAAAGTGAGCGTCAGGAAGGATGCTCCATTTAACACTACAGGAAGACAGACCAGTCTCTAGTCATTAGTGCCTCATGCGTAAGTAAATAATATTTTGCTATTTCCATAAATTAACGGAGTCGGAAGTCGTCTGCCTCTAATGGCGGCCACCGACGGAGAAAAGCGCCACCTAGTTTTGTAATAATGAACGTAGATCATTAAGAGGTGTCCGTGTCGGAAACGGGATAAAAAATAATTCCGTCGGTAAAAAAAGATTTCCCCTCCTAACGCTAATGCGTCACTCTGATGGAAACCTTATGCTAATAGCGACGAATTGTGTTTCTTAAGATAACAATACGCGATACAAATAGCATCTTTTGAATATGAAATAAACCGATATTAATCTGCGCCTTTAAATGGATGCCAGAAAGGGTGCCATTGGGACGCCTGGCTAAACTTAACGACTTCTTTTTTCTCTTTTAAAAAGATTTTACGTAGAAGAATGCGACGGATAAAATCATTTCTTTCCTACGATCCAATATCATTTTCATTCATTTATTAGGGTCGATGATGCTTTTTCGCCGTTTTTACATCCAACGCATAAAATTAAATAATAAATGAGCTTATTTATTTAAAATCGAAGTCGTGTTACATTCTTAGAAATGAAAAATCCTTTCCAGTCCGATCGGTTGGCCGTTCTCGATTAAGTACGGAAGAGATGTCCTTGTTTCGATGTCGAGATCGATCAGATAATTATTTGTATCGCCAGATTGGTTTCAAAATCGGTTAATTGTAATTATCGGCATTAAAAAATGCGCCCTCGAAATGCCATACGTAATTTTCGATAAACGCTTACGTAACAGTGGTGTATCGCGTTACGTCACACTTCTTAAGATTTCTGTTAATTATAATTCGTAAAGTAGAGGCACTTTGAAGTAAAATCTGTATGTATTATTCGGAAGCGATTTAATGGCTTAATTAAAAACGTAGCCCAACAGTTAATTTGTATTTAATAAGGTATAAATCGACGGCAATTAGTAATTAATTGATTTGGATAGGAGAACGACGGGTTTACTGGAGCGGCTTTCGATACCGAAGTTTTACTATTAAAAATAATAACGAGACACACGCGGGTATCGTCGCCTAACGAGCATCCCGACGGCGTCACCTTCTACTTCCGTATCTATCTGGTTGTTGCGTGAAGTAATTAGCGTAATTATCCCCTTATTAAGTATTGTTCTCTGTCCGTTAACCATATCGAGTGGCTGTGACGATCTGACGGAAGCCAGCCTATAATTTTACATCTTCGCGCTTTAAAGCTAGAAAAATGGGGAGCGAAAAAGATTGGGACATTTCCATAAATCGAACGTATAGCGAATTTCCTTTCCTCTGGCCGGTCACGTGACTAGCCAGTTTATTGAAGATGATTTAATTGTAGTTGCTAAAATTACAACCGATTACATTTGCAACGACAATAAAGATCACTTAAAACGAAATTTATAGCCAATAAGTTTCCCGGCTTTTGTTAGATGCGGTCCTGTTACGTGAAGTGACGTCAGTCTCGAGTTGTCGTGTGACTGACACGTGACTAGCGTCGTAAAACTTAAATGCGAACGTCCGTGATTTTCGGATGGCAGAAAAAATTATTTCATCTCGCTGACAATAAAAGCATCTTTTGTCTTCTCGTTTTTTTATTCTCCTACGCGTATTCTTAATAAAATTTATAGTTCTAACATGCGAGAGGGACAAAGTAACGAGTAAAAAATAAAGGGGGCGGCGGGACTTTAACTCTATCGAGGTCTTTAATAAACGTTCGCTCGACACTGACGCCAGAAGGCAATAAAATTCCGTGTATCATTTGTTATCGAAGTCTCGTTTGACTGAATCTCATCGGTTGTATTCTATCCTCTTTACATACGTCTGAAAAAACCACCGCTTCCGCTTCGGAAACGTATCTGGCGGCCGGAAGTTAGCAGATTGGAAAGACGGAAACGGAAGTGACGAAGACATTGCGTCATTCAATTGCCCACATGTCAAAAACGTGAATTCGCTCAATCGAAACAGAATGGTGCAGATTTTTATAACAACAAACCTTGATACAAATTGAAGTCGAAGCGAAAGATTAATTATTCATACAAAGAGGGGAAACAACACGCGTCATTACTCAATACTTCTTAATATCTGTACCGTACATATTGAGATTTATAATGAGCGAATTGATAACAAAATGTTCGTATAAAGTTACTTTCTTTTAAATGAAATCTTTTGATAGCGATTATCTCTCTTGACACAGCACCATCTGCTAGGAAATGACACTTCTCTCATTGCCATTTTGTCTTGTTAATTCATTATATTTTCAATATTCTGCATTCAAATCATAAATATCCCAAACGACACAATAAATTTATTTATTCTAACTCATTATAAATTAACCCATTAATAGAGAGATGCTATAAAATTACCATTAAACAATGTAAAGTATATTTATTGTTGTTATTTTTTAAAATGTATTAAAAATACTCTCTTATAAAGCCACTAATAAAGAAAAATATTTAAAATTAAATATCTATATTTTTTATAAATAAACTACAGTACACAAAAAATAGTCTTAAATAATCAAATATTTCTTAATTAATATTTTTAATAATAAAATTATAAATTTATTTAGAAAGGCTTCTCAATATTGAGACTAATTTATATTAGAGATATTTCGTGTGTTAAGAAAAAATATAAATTGTATAATACAGATTTTAACAATCTTCATAATTCTTTCTAATATAACTTGTAGATTAAAATTGATTATTTTCCAGTGAACTATATTGAAAAATGTACAATTTATTTAAAACAAACTTTATTATTATAATTAGCTATACCCTCTGCTTTAACGGTACTTCACAATATTTATAAAGATTATACAAATGAAAATATATTTCTCGATAATTAAAATGAATGCAATGAGGTCAAATGCATTTTCTTTTTTCTTAAATCTAGGACCAATCGAAATAATTACTTGGAGTAATTATTTAGTATTATATATACTTGGGAGTTCGTGCGGGAATAAAAGATTCCTCCCACGATGACGGTGGCGGAAATATGAAATGCGGTAATCGTTTGGTCACAAATTATTTTCTAAGCAGAACTCGAAACTGCTAACTTTTTCAGATGATCCATAAATACTTGAAGACTTACGTCGTCGGTTAAAACTGGAGCGCAAGCACCCTCCTGAAACAGACAATTTTCCTTAAGTAACAATGCTGGTATAAATACTAACTTACTATAAATAATTAACTTCGTTCGTAAATAAATATTTTTAAATTAAAGTCGAAAGTTTTCATCGGTAGTCCCCTTTCCCATCACCAATGCTAACAAAACAAATAATAAATACCGTTGGATTAGGCTGTACTTGCTGATATGCCATTCCAGTATATAAAGTTTAGGGAAGAATGAAAAAAACAAAAAAAGAAACAACATTGAACAAAATATTTTAATGGGAAAAAATCATTTCTATAAAATAACTGTTAAATCCATTGGATGTATTCATTTAAAAAATTGGTAACTCAAAATTATTATTAAAAAACTTTACAAAATCTTGTAAATATATGAAAACAATAATAAAGCAAGATATTTAAAATAAATTAAACGATATATTTTAAAACTAAATTAATTATAATACTGTTATTTGAAGAACAGAAGTGTATCATGCCTCATTTAAGAATTAAGATCTGAAACAAGTTTAAAGTAGATTCTATCCTTTCTCTCTTAGATGCCTCATCTCCTCTTAGTATCTTTGGGTTAGCAAGAGATTAATAAACATAATTTTATGTTATTTCCTAAGAAAATACTTTTTGAAATATAAGATATACTTTTAACATTTTAAATCTTTATTCGAGGAACTCGGATTTTATAAAATGTTCATTTTACAAATTTTTGAAATTTTGTACGAGAACGAACAAATACGACTTTTACATAAATCAATGGTTTATATATCGGTCTATCCGAATTCTGACGGTGAAAGAATTTTTACGGCCCATAAATATATCCATAGTTTCAAAAATATTAATAGTGCTTGATAATGTTTGTACTTAATATCATATTACTATAAATACATTTGTAAATTTTCTATTTTCAAGACTATCCATAAACTGTTCTTATTACTTAAAGATATTATGTTACATACTATATCCTTTTATTTACAGCTCCTTCATCATCTTAGACGTAGGTTAGAAAGTGCTGATTTATGTAAACAGATATTAAAGAAAAATGTCTATGTTTCAGTTTTAGTGTATAAAACAATTTATTTTTGATCTTAATAATCATTGCTGATTTTTAAAAAAATTCCTCTTGGTATCTATTAATTTTAAAATATATTATTGAATAGATTCAATATATTAAAACTGTTATCAAATAGACCAATTTTTCATTGAATTTTTAGTTTTAATATATACATCATAATTAACATAAGTAAATTAGCAAAAAATTAATTAATTTACAAAGATTAATTCTGATACAAAATCATTACTTAATCTGAAATGTTCCCATGTCTACCAAATTTAATTTTGTGTTTTTAGACACATTTATTTTTGTTAGTTTTACTGAAAATTTTATCAAGTCTACTATTTAAATATCATCATCAATTTAAAAATAATTTTGATCTTTACAATTGAGAAGCATGATATGAGGCATTAACACACATTACATTAAAATATTATAGTTTTGAAATCTGCTAGAAAAATAAATAATTAGTGCAACAAAAGTTATATAAACTGATATATTCATAAGTTATCCAAATTTATAATATTCATCTTACACTGAAATATAAGATACTATAATACTAAATAATATAATTAGTAAATATTGAATATGTATTTAGTGAATATACATGTATACTTTAAACTATTTTACACTAATGTGCCTCTAAAATATATTACAATGGGCTAAATAATGGCTGATGTGGTTAAGGAGTCATCTGACTCTGACCACCTCAGCCATTATGACCTTATGAATTTATCAGAGGATGGTCTGTCCCAGATATGTCAGGTCTCATCCAGCCACCCCATTGTGGGTCTGGTTCAACACATGACGGATCTGAAAAAGATCCTCTTAGTGCCAACAGGGTAA
>NW_019384555.1:872864-878983 GCF_000671375.1 Centruroides sculpturatus
TATAGTTATAAATAAATATATATATAAATTGTGAATAT
Source organism: Centruroides sculpturatus (assembly GCF_000671375.1). Lineage (NCBI taxonomy): Eukaryota > Metazoa > Arthropoda > Arachnida > Scorpiones > Buthidae > Centruroides > Centruroides sculpturatus. The sequence continues at coordinate 872,903 of NW_019384555.1, forward strand.
TAATTATGCAGAAAATAAAAACTAGATAAAGATAAAAAAATCCTAGTCTAAAAATAAGCTTTTTTTTTTAAATTTAAAATGTAAACTTGATATAGATTTATGAGCCAATTAGATCTTTAATTTATAGCAATACACAGTATATTAATAATACTAAAAACAAACAAAAGCAACATTATAATATTTAATTCTTTAATCAAATATTAAAAAATAAATATATCTGATAAGATAGAATTGACTCATTAAATGTGCCTATATATTACATTTTTTTTCTAATTTAAACTCTGATGAGTAATAAATATTACAAATATAAAAACAAAAGGTCTTACCTGAGCCCAATTATACATATTATTATGAGTAATAGATGGATTTACTTTTGATAACAGAAAACGAGCCTAAAAATAATATGATTTGATATTAATACGAGTATGAATAAATAAACGAAAATGTAATTTGAAAAAAATAAAAATAAAAAGACTAATTTACCTGCGAACCTCCCTGATCACAATCAATATATCTTGGCATTGGAAAACGGCTTTGTAAGATTTCTTGTGCGTCGCTTACTGGTGCTTGAAGAAGTTGGCGGAAATTTTCATGTTCAGGAGAATTGTGATATCCCATTTTTCTCCACTGAGCTATATTCTAACAATAGAAAAAATAATATAAATCAACATTCAATATACTAATTTTAAAAAATTTCAATAGAAAACATCATATATTATAAAATATTTTTATCATTTAGTTTTTTACATTTTATGGATAAGTTGTATACTTTTTTTTAATGTTGACTATTCCTATTTATTAGTTCAAAAACACTTAAATAATTACTCTACATTAACCAATTTAACACTTATTGTGCAGATATTATTAAATTATGATAATGTTACTGTTTTAGTAAAATATATGAAATTATTTGAATTAGAGCATCTTTACTACATTGAAACATGGATGCTGTAATAAACATAATTAGTATGACTTTAATTCGAATATCGTTCCTCTGAATTTTCACTCAGTTATTTTATTATAATTAATATGTTACTGTTGTATTATTTAATTCAACTAACTCTTATGAAATTTTACAAAGTGTATGTTATTTCAAACCTGGCAACTGCACAATTTAATCTGTTATATCATTGACAACAAATAATAATTATTATATCTATAAATTTTCCAACATATTATTTTAAAAATATTAAGTAAATCAGATTATTATTTAATATGTACTGAATTTAATTTGATTTTTTTTATTTCATAACATACTACAGGTTGTATATTAGTGAATTCAATTTATTAATAAATAATCTACTTTCTATTATCTTTTTTTTTTTTATCTGTTTTTGCTATCAAATGTTTAACTAAACTTCATCAAATGCTCAGAATTACAATTAACAAAATAATAATTAAGTGAAAATAAGAATTTTGGAGTAAACTATTTTACTCTATAAAGTATAAAAGAATCATTTCTAAGTAATTCTGATTAAATAAAATAAAAAGTTAAACTTAGCAATGACATTTTCATTCTCAATATAATTGAGTAGATTCTTTGCAAAAATTTTTATCATATGAAATATAGTTTCTTGAATTTTTAGGTAATGCTAAATAGATTTTATACTGTATACAGAACTACTGTATATGACTTATTCACTACATAAATTTTTAATTTTTTCAGTTCTATTTAATATAACTATTAACTCTAAGCTGGAAATGACCTGAATACAATAAGAATTTGATTTATTCTAATCAAGTTGCTTTCTCATCTCCTTTATAATTATTTTTTGTCTTCAGAAATATCATAATGAATGTTATTAAAATTTATGTATATTAAAATACAACTGAACATATGACATTATCAATTAAAATGTGTATAGCATTATTGTGGATAAAAGATAAAAGTTATCTCAATAGTTTTAGTCAGGGTTGTTCAACTGGCAGCCTGCAGGCCATATCTTGCCAAACCTTAATAGATAGTTTGTGTCATTGTTATTCAGTAATTATGACATTTTTGTTAGTATTCTCCTGTACACTAACTGACAGTCAACTTTTGTGCTCAACAACATAATAATCAAATTTGTGAAATTTTGATTTGAAAATATGTTCAATGTTTGATACTTCTTATTTATGTTGTTTATATAATAAATAAATATATATATTATTTATATTTATATAAATAATATATATATTTATATATATTAATAATAAATTATAATTTATTTATATAATAAATACTTGTTGATATTTTTATTATTGAAAACATATAGAGAGAGGAATAGATTATTAGAAGATTTATTTAAGTCAACACTATGATTTGTCACTACATTATATATAAATGAAAAACAGCATTCAGTCTTTAAGAAACTAGCATAATGCTCTGTGCTCTCATTAAAATGCTGTCTAGCTATACTGTTATTTAATTAAAAATTAAAAATGTCTTATTTTTCAATATATGCATTAAAAGTTACTTCTGTAGCTATTACTTACTTCAAAGGTTTCAATTTGCTCCAGAATTTAAAAAATTTGACAAACATATTTTTGGTCATAATGAAAAATATCAACATTTTAGAACATTCTAAAAACACATCTTTCTCAGAATTGATATGAATAATTGAGTGGCTGAGAATTTAAAAATTTAGAATAAAATTAATTTTTTACCAAGAAAAACAGTTTTTGAAAATTTATGATAAATAAGCAAGAAAATGTAATATAATATATTTTTTTAAAAGTAAAATCATTTACAGATAAAATTTAATTCAATTAAATTGTATATAAACTTCACAGTTTACAACTAACTAAAAGTATCATTTTACACATTTATGGGAATCAGAAAAAGCCTTTATACTGGATTAACATTTTCAGAACCTACAATTCCATCTTCAACATGGATTCAATTCCCATGTATGTGTAAAGTAATACTTTTAGTTAAATAAAATTAAAATAATAAAATATTTTTTTTAATAATGTATAAAATTTTGTACCTATAATTAAAAAAATTATATAAAACAAGCTAATAAGAACTATGTAATTAAATAAATAACATTTATTTTTGTATACTTACTTCACCATGAAAAATAACAATATGAAAGAATGTATCCATCAATAAAATACGATCAGGTTGTATGCTACTAGTGTCTAGCAAAACAGGCTAAAAGAAAGTAATATATTTATTTAAAATAAAAATTATATTATGTATTTATTTTTGAAATATGCTGTTTATTTCTATAAATTAACTTACTTCTGGAGGTCCATTAAAAGAATATGCATACAAAATTGGTTGAATCATAATCAGAGATTGTGTTAAATCTTCCCTCATTAAAAGATGTCTAAATTAAATAAATATTTCAATTAAAAAAGTGAAAATATTTATAATTAGTAATTTTACAAAATTTATTTTATTTAAATAAAAATTTTCTTTAAAAAATTATGCAAAAGTTAAATCTGTTTACAGTAAAAACATAACAAGAACTTAACACAAAATTTGATATTATTTACAACTTGATAATTATTTGTAATCTGATATGCAAGAGCTTTGAGAAGCAAGCTCTTGTGGTTTTGCTGTATGCTATACAGCTGTTTAGTTAAAAATATCTTTATTTTAAAATGTATAATTTTTTCAGTTGCAGACAGTAAAAACGTTATTTTAAAACTTCTATCAGAACTCTATTATATCCAATGTTTATAGTGGAATCCAATTAATGAAATACTTATAAATCAGTTATACTTTTCTATAATTTTATAAATTGATATAAACTGAAAAATAAAAAAAGTAATGATGCAAAACTAAAATATCAAATCTACAAATGAGACCTTTACTGTTTGATCACACAAATTTCAAACCTAAGTACTTTCAGGCTGACAAGCCCATCATCAGAGGCACCAAACATGTTATATGTTCTAAATTTTGTAAAATATCTAATTTTGATTGTTTTAAAACTAAATATTCAAATAATGATATTATCAAATCAAATAGGAATATAAACTAAAATTATATCATTAGCTACAATTTAAAATTTTATTTATGCTAAACTAAAACAAACTTAACTATTTTTATATTTGTTCCTAGTAAAGTCATTCTTTTTGTTCAAGTGCAATTATTCACATGTAATCTATAGAAAAAATTTCAAATTTGTATTATGTGGTCATTTACAATTTTAGTAAATTTTGATGCCTCTTTCTAAGAACTGTTTTTCTAAAGTTTTAAGAAGAATTTTTAAAAGTTATATTCCAGCTGATTTTTTTTCTTCTAATTTTGCTGTTCTTAGTAATTTGTTTTCACAGGATGTGATAAGTGAACTGAATCAAGAACTAGTATAATCAACCATATTTGTCTGTCATAAAATGAATTTTTTGATATTATATTATATTTATTGTAATTCTATGAAATGAATAAAGTACAGTATTTAAGTATTTGTTTAAATGCTTTTGTTCAATTGTACATATTTATTTTTGTTTATTAAATCACAAGTCTTAAATCTAGTTTAACAACTGTAATGAGTATTTTTGTTCAATTTTTATATAACTAATTGTTGAAAAATTTTAAATTTTGTTCCATTTTTATATCAAAATAACATATTTAATAATTTAAAATAAGTTTAATTCAAGAGATGAAATTTTAATTAATTAAAGTATCACTATAAAATTAGATCACGTAGAAAATTTTATAAAGGAAAAATTGAATTATTTAAATTTTGTCAATATTATTGTAATTATCTTGCTTATTCTAATTTTATGAACAAAATTTACAATAAAACTAGCCAATATCAATAGTCTCCCATTAATAAATTGATGAAAAATGTTAAAAATAAATATCAAATTTTATGAAATTTTAATACCTGTAATAAGATGTTTCATCAGGACTATTATTAAAGACCTGTAAAAACTGTGATCGTCTGAGATGAAACATAAACTGTGGATAGAGTGAAAAGTTCTCAGAAAATCGGAACGAGTTCGGATCATCTTTATTATAATCACCAAATCTCTGACACTAGATTGAAAAAATTAAGTATAAAATATTATGTATTTTTATTTGACAAAATAATATATTTATTATTAAACTAATAAAATAATTATTATAAAATAATATATTTGACAAAATTACTTACCAATCTAATGAGCATACGATCAAGCCAACGTAATATATCTACTCCATCTTCAGATTCGGCACGAAAGCATGCTAAACGCGCCATTAAAACAGCAGCAGCTTCTTGATCAAAACTAGCAGCTATTTGGTGCAAATTAGCAGTAGCATCTGCCCAGCTATAATAAAATGTATTTGATTTAAATACAATTAAAGAGTTATTCCAAATTATATTCCAAAATTTTCATTTAAGAATAACTTACTTTCTAGATAATGTTGTAACTCTTACTCTTTTTTGTCCACTTGGATGTTGATACTGTGTTATGAATTGAATACATCCTCTGCCTCCTTGAGGAATTGGTGCATTATGCTAATAATTAAATAATTATTAATAATATAGAATTAGAAAAATCAAACAGAATGTTTATCTATAATACTAATGTCAAATTGCTTAAAGTTAGCACAAAAATGAAACTTTTGCAATCAGAAAATAGTCATAATTTCTTAAAGTGCTTATAAATAAAGTTGTTCCTATTTATTTTATTAGTTGATTAATAAGTCAATAATTAAAGAAATATTTTCAAATTAATACTTGTAAAAATATTTAATACGTTTTTGAAAATTTTCAAATTTAATTATTTCAATAACAATTATACTACAAAATAGACATTTTGAATCTTGTCTTACTAAGATTGATAGTAATATTCCAGAATTTTTTTCTTCATATCTGGGTATGCCATTTAAATATATTAATTTAAGACAAAACAAAGAATAAAAGCTTGAAATGAAATCACTAGCAATTTTTAGTTTTTGGCTAGATTAACTTTTTGAACATTAATAGTCTATAAACAAATAGGATTTTTTACAATGATTATAATTATAAAGAGAAATAAATTATATTTCATTCTAGGATTTTTCTTTCTTTGAATGAGCAATGAATTTTAAGATAAAATATTCAAAATATATTCAAAATATATAAAATATTATAAAATATAGTTTCATCAGGACTATTA
>NW_019384555.1:879266-931421 GCF_000671375.1 Centruroides sculpturatus
TATAAATATATAAATAAATATAAAATATATAAAATATTCAAAATATATATATTCAAAATATATTCTCATCTTATCAATGAAAGAAAATAAATTCAGTTTTAAAAATTTTAACAATTGTTATTTCTTCTGTGCATTCAGAAGTTCCTTCAAATACTATATAATATTTTTGATATGATAATGATTATGAATTTCTTAAAATTTTGATTAATGTAATTATGAATAGAGTTTGACAAAATATTAATATTTTAGATTACAAAAAGCTTATTTGTGAATACTGATATGCAAAATAGGCAAAAATGTAGAATTCTAAAGAACTGTTTACACATTCATGCTAAATTTATTCTTCAAAAAGTAGCTATTACTATATAATTGAATTAATAATGGAGACCGATCTTGCTTTCAGAGTAGTTAATACTGCCCTCTGGGATGATAAACTTAAGTGGATAAATACATAGCGGAATTCACTAAAATGATCCCATTTTAAGCTCTTCTTCACTTATTTACAATTACTGCAATTAGTTATCTACTCTGGAATATAACTATAAATGTTGAATGAATAATTACAATAATAAATTTAAATATCAATTTAATTATTAAGAAGCTCCTTCTTAATTTTTTACACTGTATTTAATAAAACATGTTTTAAGTATGGTCATCTAACTTCTCTCCATGCAAAAAATTTAAAATTTGGGCTAGATAGACATTTAGCAATTTGTCAAAATAAAATCTTGAATCTTGGCAAACAGACTTAGGCCGAGACTCCAGTGAGCTTTTACAGCAAGGGGTTAGCGTAAAACCCCTCGCTGTAAAAGCTTTTAATCACGTGACCATGATATTTTATGCCCGAGCAGGTCGTAAAATCAGCGCAAAAGCGAGTTGAGCAGTGTTCAACTTTCGATGCAAATATGACCGTAAAACGGTACCATCCACCAATCAGAAGTCAATGAAATCTAGGTCATTGTGACACGGTGCAAAAATGGCATTAAATGAGCTTTTGTGTACGTTCTCTCGTGACTACTCTAGAATAGATCCGGAAAGATTTATTGAAAACATCTGAAAGTATTCGTGTATCTACGACAAGAGGTATCCCAATTATAATAATGGATGCCTAAGACACGTGATATGGATGGCCAGAGGAAAATCCTTAAATTTAGAGGAGTATATAATAAAAAAGCTAAGCTTATAAGTGCTGTATATTATCTTAAATTAATAATACAATAATAAAAGTTAATATATGAAAGTAAAGATTATTTTTACTACATTTGTAATTATAATACAAAAAAAACTTGTAGAATATAATCATTGTCTTTATAACTTTGATAGTATCGTCCCCGTAAAAACTTCGCTAGCCGGACCTCCACTGCAATCCAGATGCAAATGCAAATAGGTCACATGATTAAAAGTTTTTATGTCGAAGGATTTTATGCCCGTTTTTACACTAGTGGAGTCTCAGCCTTAGTTCTATTATATCCAAAATCTCATCTATTTCACTTAGAAACTAATGTTTCTTCATGAAATAGATGAGGTATTGGATATAATAGAACCAAGTTGGTTTGCCAAAATTCAAATTGCTAATTATGTATCTAGCCCACATTTTCAATATCATCAATGGTTTTTGCATTGCCATTAAAAAATTTAATTTATTGAAGATGGTGTTATAAAAGTTGTTAAATAACTTTAAATCAGTTGAAAAATATTTCATGTCCTTACCTCTAAAAATTTATTAATAGTATTAAATTTGTTATTTAAGATTCTTACTGAGTGACTGAGGCCTTACATATTTAATTTAGTGATTCTAATAAGTTTTATTAAATAAATAATATTTAAAAATTTTTATTAGATGACATACAATTAATTGGTGATAAAAAAAATTAAATTTTAAATAGCAAGTTAAATACGGAGAAATTGTATTAGGCATTGAAATAATTGCACATTAAAATCAAATAAAAACTTTTATGATTTTATGAAAAAATTTTTTCATGTTCTATTCTAATTCTTAGATTGGCAGGTGAATGCCTCAAAAATATCTTTAAAATTATGTATCTGACCGTATGCTATGAAAATATATTACAGTTAAGTTAATAGATACCTGATTAACAACTTCAAAGAAAAGAGCTAATGTTGTGCTGGGATTAATACCACAGAATTTCCATTGACATGTTCCACCTACACCCAGTTCTGTATCAGATACACTGTTGCTCTTCACATTCATTGATATACAAGAACCAATTGCACCAGAAACTTTTAGTTCACGAGATGTCTGTTTTGAAATGATAATTTTATAAAATTATTATTATAAGGTGAAAAATTACTTTTATCTGTAAAATATTTATAAATAACTAAACACAATACCTTTACTTCCAAAATTGCATTAAAAGCCATTTTAAATTCTCCTTTCAAATCTGTTGCAAAAACACGTTGAAACGTTTGTTTAAATAACGTTGAATTAAATGAATCACCCATCACAATATGACCACTGTAAAATATTTAAAAGAAATATAAATTTTAGAAAAATTAAAATATCCTTTGTCATTATTATTTAGTTTATTTTTCATCCAGAAATATATTATTCATTTTAATTTGTTATATAATCATGAAAAAAGTTTTTCTTTTTAAATTATTTCCTTAAAACCTTGGAATTCTGTTTATCTTTATTAAATCAATTTGTCAATTAAAATAAATAATTAACAAGATGATAGAGTTCCTGGCACAAATTAATTTCAAATGTATTACTAAAGCTTTTACAAATTTTAAAAACATTTGAAATGCATTTTTAAACAACAATTTAAAAAAAAAAAATTACATAAAACTACTAGAAATGATTAACTACATAAGTTATTACTTAAATATATCAATAATAAAACTTTTCTATAAAGTCTAAAAACTTGCTTATGAGCATATTTTTAGTAATTACTAGATTTTGACTGAAAATTCTACATAGTACATATATATATTTGTACTATTGTTGATATATTCCAAAAATATTGTAAATATTGTATAGTCTAAAAGTCTAAATGTTCAATTTTATTTTGAATCTTACCCAGTAAAGTTTGGACAAAACTTCATTTCATGCAAACCAGTTTGATCAAGAGCACAAGAATAGATATCAATAATATGTCCTGAAGAAGAAGCTCTGCTAGCAAGACTTTCAAAATGCTAAATAAGAATATTAAACATTTTTCAGATTAAAAAAAACTTTATAATATTTAATTTTGTAATATAATAAAATTTACTTTAATGGCTTTTTTCATAAATTTACAATTATCCTTTTCAATATCATGATGAGAACGAATTGTTTGTTTTAGCTCATCTCCAACAACCATTCCTGGTCCTTGAGTACACGCTAAATTTATTCTTCAAAAAGTAGCTATTACTATATAATTGAATTAATAATGGAGACCGATCTTGCTTTCAGAGTAGTTAATACTGCCCTCTGGGATGATAAACTTAAGTGGATAAATACATAGCGGAATTCACTAAAATGATCCCATTTTAAGCTCTTCTTCACTTATTTACAATTACTGCAATTAGTTATCTACTCTGGAATATAACTATAAATGTTGAATGAATAATTACAATAATAAATTTAAATATCAATTTAATTATTAAGAAGCTCCTTCTTAATTTTTTACACTGTATTTAATAAAACATGTTTTAAGTATGGTCATCTAACTTCTCTCCATGCAAAAAATTTAAAATTTGGGCTAGATAGACATTTAGCAATTTGTCAAAATAAAATCTTGAATCTTGGCAAACAGACTTAGGCCGAGACTCCAGTGAGCTTTTACAGCAAGGGGTTAGCGTAAAACCCCTCGCTGTAAAAGCTTTTAATCACGTGACCATGATATTTTATGCCCGAGCAGGTCGTAAAATCAGCGCAAAAGCGAGTTGAGCAGTGTTCAACTTTCGATGCAAATATGACCGTAAAACGGTACCATCCACCAATCAGAAGTCAATGAAATCTAGGTCATTGTGACACGGTGCAAAAATGGCATTAAATGAGCTTTTGTGTACGTTCTCTCGTGACTACTCTAGAATAGNCAGTTTTAAAAATTTTAACAATTGTTATTTCTTCTGTGCATTCAGAAGTTCCTTCAAATACTATATAATATTTTTGATATGATAATGATTATGAATTTCTTAAAATTTTGATTAATGTAATTATGAATAGAGTTTGACAAAATATTAATATTTTAGATTACAAAAAGCTTATTTGTGAATACTGATATGCAAAATAGGCAAAAATGTAGAATTCTAAAGAACTGTTTACACATTCATGCTAAATTTATTCTTCAAAAAGTAGCTATTACTATATAATTGAATTAATAATGGAGACCGATCTTGCTTTCAGAGTAGTTAATACTGCCCTCTGGGATGATAAACTTAAGTGGATAAATACATAGCGGAATTCACTAAAATGATCCCATTTTAAGCTCTTCTTCACTTATTTACAATTACTGCAATTAGTTATCTACTCTGGAATATAACTATAAATGTTGAATGAATAATTACAATAATAAATTTAAATATCAATTTAATTATTAAGAAGCTCCTTCTTAATTTTTTACACTGTATTTAATAAAACATGTTTTAAGTATGGTCATCTAACTTCTCTCCATGCAAAAAATTTAAAATTTGGGCTAGATAGACATTTAGCAATTTGTCAAAATAAAATCTTGAATCTTGGCAAACAGACTTAGGCCGAGACTCCAGTGAGCTTTTACAGCAAGGGGTTAGCGTAAAACCCCTCGCTGTAAAAGCTTTTAATCACGTGACCATGATATTTTATGCCCGAGCAGGTCGTAAAATCAGCGCAAAAGCGAGTTGAGCAGTGTTCAACTTTCGATGCAAATATGACCGTAAAACGGTACCATCCACCAATCAGAAGTCAATGAAATCTAGGTCATTGTGACACGGTGCAAAAATGGCATTAAATGAGCTTTTGTGTACGTTCTCTCGTGACTACTCTAGAATAGATCCGGAAAGATTTATTGAAAACATCTGAAAGTATTCGTGTATCTACGACAAGAGGTATCCCAATTATAATAATGGATGCCTAAGACACGTGATATGGATGGCCAGAGGAAAATCCTTAAATTTAGAGGAGTATATAATAAAAAAGCTAAGCTTATAAGTGCTGTATATTATCTTAAATTAATAATACAATAATAAAAGTTAATATATGAAAGTAAAGATTATTTTTACTACATTTGTAATTATAATACAAAAAAAACTTGTAGAATATAATCATTGTCTTTATAACTTTGATAGTATCGTCCCCGTAAAAACTTCGCTAGCCGGACCTCCACTGCAATCCAGATGCAAATGCAAATAGGTCACATGATTAAAAGTTTTTATGTCGAAGGATTTTATGCCCGTTTTTACACTAGTGGAGTCTCAGCCTTAGTTCTATTATATCCAAAATCTCATCTATTTCACTTAGAAACTAATGTTTCTTCATGAAATAGATGAGGTATTGGATATAATAGAACCAAGTTGGTTTGCCAAAATTCAAATTGCTAATTATGTATCTAGCCCACATTTTCAATATCATCAATGGTTTTTGCATTGCCATTAAAAAATTTAATTTATTGAAGATGGTGTTATAAAAGTTGTTAAATAACTTTAAATCAGTTGAAAAATATTTCATGTCCTTACCTCTAAAAATTTATTAATAGTATTAAATTTGTTATTTAAGATTCTTACTGAGTGACTGAGGCCTTACATATTTAATTTAGTGATTCTAATAAGTTTTATTAAATAAATAATATTTAAAAATTTTTATTAGATGACATACAATTAATTGGTGATAAAAAAAATTAAATTTTAAATAGCAAGTTAAATACGGAGAAATTGTATTAGGCATTGAAATAATTGCACATTAAAATCAAATAAAAACTTTTATGATTTTATGAAAAAATTTTTTCATGTTCTATTCTAATTCTTAGATTGGCAGGTGAATGCCTCAAAAATATCTTTAAAATTATGTATCTGACCGTATGCTATGAAAATATATTACAGTTAAGTTAATAGATACCTGATTAACAACTTCAAAGAAAAGAGCTAATGTTGTGCTGGGATTAATACCACAGAATTTCCATTGACATGTTCCACCTACACCCAGTTCTGTATCAGATACACTGTTGCTCTTCACATTCATTGATATACAAGAACCAATTGCACCAGAAACTTTTAGTTCACGAGATGTCTGTTTTGAAATGATAATTTTATAAAATTATTATTATAAGGTGAAAAATTACTTTTATCTGTAAAATATTTATAAATAACTAAACACAATACCTTTACTTCCAAAATTGCATTAAAAGCCATTTTAAATTCTCCTTTCAAATCTGTTGCAAAAACACGTTGAAACGTTTGTTTAAATAACGTTGAATTAAATGAATCACCCATCACAATATGACCACTGTAAAATATTTAAAAGAAATATAAATTTTAGAAAAATTAAAATATCCTTTGTCATTATTATTTAGTTTATTTTTCATCCAGAAATATATTATTCATTTTAATTTGTTATATAATCATGAAAAAAGTTTTTCTTTTTAAATTATTTCCTTAAAACCTTGGAATTCTGTTTATCTTTATTAAATCAATTTGTCAATTAAAATAAATAATTAACAAGATGATAGAGTTCCTGGCACAAATTAATTTCAAATGTATTACTAAAGCTTTTACAAATTTTAAAAACATTTGAAATGCATTTTTAAACAACAATTTAAAAAAAAAAAAATAACNTTTAGGTAATGCTAAATAGATTTTATACTGTATACAGAACTACTGTATATGACTTATTCACTACATAAATTTTTAATTTTTTCAGTTCTATTTAATATAACTATTAACTCTAAGCTGGAAATGACCTGAATACAATAAGAATTTGATTTATTCTAATCAAGTTGCTTTCTCATCTCCTTTATAATTATTTTTTGTCTTCAGAAATATCATAATGAATGTTATTAAAATTTATGTATATTAAAATACAACTGAACATATGACATTATCAATTAAAATGTGTATAGCATTATTGTGGATAAAAGATAAAAGTTATCTCAATAGTTTTAGTCAGGGTTGTTCAACTGGCAGCCTGCAGGCCATATCTTGCCAAACCTTAATAGATAGTTTGTGTCATTGTTATTCAGTAATTATGACATTTTTGTTAGTATTCTCCTGTACACTAACTGACAGTCAACTTTTGTGCTCAACAACATAATAATCAAATTTGTGAAATTTTGATTTGAAAATATGTTCAATGTTTGATACTTCTTATTTATGTTGTTTATATAATAAATAAATATTATAATAAATATTAATTTTTCTAACCTCTAGCAATCCAACAGCAATTGATAGAGCTACACCAGTTGATCTTAGTGGACGTTTACCAGATGCTACAGGCCAAGGATCTCTCTGTAATTCTCCCAGCAAATCTGTCAAACTCATATCACATTTATGAACAGGTTGCAAAAACCTAATGAATTTACATATAAACTTTAAAAATTTCAGAAGGAAAATATAAACAAATAAAAGATAAACAAATTTACCTATTAGCAGGTGGCACAGGTTGTCCTCCAGGTCCACGTGGCTGTTGCTGAACTGGTTGCTGATGGTGATATTTTCCAATTCCCAACATTTCCTAAAAAGTAATTCATTACTATTTACATTATACAATAGACTCTGCTTATTGTAATCAGGAATAATGCTGTCAAAGTTAGCAGATCCCAAAACACAAGCTAAAATACACTACAAATAAGTAATAATAATATTTGGCGTAAAAGGCTTTAGCCTGTTACAAGGGCGTTTGATTTTAAAAATGCGTTTTAACATCTTACATAATCACGTCTTAACGACACTGATATATTCTATTTACAGATCTATAGAATTACATTAATATTTTGTCACAATTATCATTTAATAAATTGTTTAACATAGTTATATAACATATAAATCATGTTAGTATTAGCTCTGTCAAAAGTCTTATACATTTCCATCTCATTATTACAGTTAGCCAGTGGTCCCATCTGGAGCCTTTGTAGTTTATCCTTTTCATTACAGCATTCACATATAATATGAACTCTAGATAAAATTTTGGTACAATTTGGACATTTAGATTGGGTATAGTCTATATATTTATCATTTATAATTATTCCATTTTTATTTAACCTAATCTTAACTTCATGTATAAAAAACTTTTTGATGTTAAAAGCTAGATTTGTCAATATATAGTTATTATTTACTGGGTAATTTTGGATTCTTGCATACCAGCTTGTGTTTTCCTGTTTTCGTATATCTTCAATGTCTTGAACAATGAAGAGCTCCATAGCTCTGTATATTATTTCTTTACTATACTGCTCCATATTGTGTGTACGATCCAAAAACAATTTAATAGAAAATCCGTATTTATTTACTATCTTTGATAGCTGTATTATCCAACTTCGTCTTAAGTCCATTTCCCTTGATTTGTGATATAGTAAAAACAATAATTTTGTTGTTATGTCTTCTGCCTTAATAATTTTTTGTAGAAACATTAAATATCTTTTTATTAATATAGTATTTAGTCTAAATCTATTTGTTTCTAATCTTAAAGCGCTGCCCATGATATTAAATTTAACTGGAATATCTTGCGTATAAATATATACTACAAATAAGTATGCAGATCAACACAACAGTTTTGTAATCAGAATTTGGTTATTGTTAGCTTCATGTATATAAATTTTATTAAGCTTGCTTTTCTTGATGGCAACAAGTGGCTGATAGCAAGCAATAATTATCAGTTATGGTTATCAATTTTGGCCAGTGCTTTTAAATGTTAATCATTCTAATTGTTATTTGCTTGTAATACGATTTAAATTATTGGCATTAAGATACTTTTTATTACAGCTGATCATAGACAAACAATACTGGATGAATTATAAATTAATAATTATAATCAAGAAATCTTCAATTCATACATTTTTTGTTTTAAAATGGCTTTTTAATCTTATACACAATAAATTTCCCTCAATTGTAGTTTTATATACTTACTCCAGTTAATGTTATTACATTATTAGTCAGTTACCATAATTTGGAACAAACAGGAACAGCTCTCTGTATAAATCATTATATAATGCCAATAACATTAATGATATGGCCTCATAAGTTGTGTTAAAAGATTGTCTTATACTCCTTAACAACAAAGTAATATACAGAGTAATCAAATTCCTCACTTTTCCTTCTTACTTGATGTTTCTTCTCAGCCCTACCCATGGGATGAAAACAAACAGTAACTTACTTCTATTTACAACTACAGAAGTAAATGGAACACTTTTAGTTTGCAAAAAGGGTCTATTAGGTACTAAGGCCTTATATTATGCCCATTACATCAAGAAAAAAAGAACTTGAAAAAAGTTGATCAGGTCACTTGTGTAATCTGAAAAACTGATTAAATAAATACAAATTGAAGAGTTTTTAATAAAAAATAATTAAGTCACTGAAGTTGCCAGAAAACTTATGTTTTTGAAGTATGATAAGTTTTCTGAAGTGATGGTAATGGACAAAGATTCCTAACAACATCCCCTTAGGTGAAGCAAATCCAAAGCCTCCCCACATCTTCAAAAATTTCATACTCTGTGATATTCTATAGAAGGGCACCACATACATATCCATCATCTTTAATTTAACTGAATTTGGCAACAGTTTGCTAAAGTCCTTTCGTTTTTTATATACCTTCATTACAGAAAAGTCACCTTAAAATTTTGGCTTGTTTATGCAGATAAATTAAAAGAAATTTGTAATAAAAATTTATGATACATTATGAAAAAAAAATTGTTTTCTTAAAAAAGTTCAGCTGAAGGTTACCTATAGTAAAAATATACATAAATACCTTGTAAAATGTTGTTCACTCTAATTTCATTTTACTTCTTGATTTCTTGAGTTAGTAGTAAATTTAAGTATGTTAGCCTAAATGTTATTTCATGTATAATAATAATAATTAGTTGTTATTAAGACTTATAGACTGTATTACTTCAAACTGTACAAAACAGTTAATTTATTTTACTTTAAGAATTAGTGCAATTTGCCAATAAATTTTATTTGAATTATTAACATAAAATTGTTTATTCTAAAAGGAATCTCTTTTCTAGTAAATTACTCAATCCCTTTATTTATAAACTAAGCAAGCTAAAAATGGTCATTCTTTCAGTCACTTCCTTTTTCTCTTCTCATGTATGTTTACTAAAACTTATGTAATAGTTTTTCTTGGGATTTACTCAACAATATGTATTCTTTCATATAGAGGGGATTTTGCATTTTGGCAGCTTTTGTCTCTCTACACTTCAATATTTTAAAGCTTCCATTTAATATCACATTCAATATATGCAATATTTCATAGCATTCAAATTCTTTTCCTACATTATCATTATTTCTGTCTTTATGAATAATTTCACACTTAATGCAACAATTAACTGGGAACATAACATTTCACAAAACTTTACTAAACTTAAAAAATATTTCCTAAAATAAGAGTTTTGAACTCCTGAAATAAATTTTTTGTTCATCGTAATTACAAGTAAATTCTAACTAACTATATAATTACAACTGCATTGTAATTATATAGTTAGTATAGTTGTTCATGATAAAATATATCAATTAAAAAAATACCTGAATCTGTTTAGCTGTTAGATCTTTAGTGCCTCTAAAAACATAACTTTTTGAACAACCTTCGCATCCTAGTTCATGAACTTGAACCATCCTTCCAAATGTAATTAATCCAATTAATGCATTTGGTGGCAATAATGAGAGAGACATTTGGAGAGATTCCTAAAATATAATTTTTCACTTTTTTACTGAGAAATTTTATTATTAATTAATATCACTACTACTATTTCTTTACATATTAGATATTTTAATAAAATAAATATTAATATCAAGACAATTTACTAACCTTTAATGCGTTTAACTCATCATCATCAGTACATGTGTCAATTACAAACAGGAATATTGGAGGAAGACATGTTGCTCTCTAAAAAAAAAAATTAACATTATTGACTCATGATATAAAAACCCTTGATTTGCATTGTACTTGGATTGCATAAACTCAATTTAACATGGTTAGAAAAATGTGACAAAATTTTGTTTTAAAACGGTGTTTCAATTCAGCATGGTATTTTAAAATATTCTTATTGCTAAAATTAATGTTTAGACTTATATCAGTTATTTTGATATTGCAATCATGCTGCTACTTTCATCTTAAGCAACAACAAGATGGAAATATGTATTTTGCACTATGCCTTCATAAGCAAAGATAAAGAATAAAATTTCATTTTTGTTCATTTTATATCAAAAACTTAGAACATATCTCGATTTCCCATAGAAATATTAGTCTTGACTTACATAAAACCAATCTATGAAGCACATGCTGAAATTCCTGAGCTACAGTCTATGCTTTCAGATATTTGAATTAATAGCAAAAACCAAGTGTACAACAGACACTTATATTTATTGGCCATTCTGAAACAGACTTGACAGCAAACGCACATTTTCACTTTCATGGTGGAAAAATGAACGACATTGTCATTTTATTTTGTCAGTAACCTGTCATTAGTTTTCTTCTAAAAGCAAAACTATCAATTCCTCCCATTAGGTGCAATTGTTGAAGGAACTGAGCATCCATACAAATACACTGTCATCCTATAACACAACAATATGCATCCTTACACAGCAGGCCACAACTAAGATGCTGAATTGGACATTGTTGTCTCATTCTTTGTATAGTCCTGGTCTCACTCTGTCACATTTTATTCTGTTTCGTCCACTAAAAACAGTCTGCAGGGTAGTTTGATGATGATGATATTGTCAAGTTGGAGTTTTTCACCTGACCAATCTGCATCTTAACAGTAACAAAATGGACTTTTAATGCATTTTGTGACTAAATGTGTGGCAACAGTTATGTCAAAAAGTAAACTTACATAGTAAGTATTTATTACCACAAACACCATTAAATTTGATGTCATGCTATTCACATAATTTAATTTGGCTCAAGACTTTCAGTACATGTGTTGTACCATGTAAATCACAGTTTACATGTATTATATTGGTTTTCTCTAAATATAAAATATTACAAAATATTGAAAACAGTTTCTGTAATTAAAATTATATATTATTTATCTTTTTTATTAATCAATCTGATAGAAAGGTCTTCAAATGATAAGTTAGTTCTTATGTGATTTTTATTTTTATGAACTACAGGTAACCCCCGTATAACATGGCACTTCTATAGCACGCGTTCACTCTAACACGGTTCGGGAATTGGGTAAAACCCTCGTACCGCATAAAATGTAATAAAGGGTGCATTCTTTTATACTTCTGCATAACTCTGCTCAAGCATTCTAATTGTTTTCATGGCTACTTTAAATGCTCTTTCAACAAATAATCCATTTAATGGTTATATTTTACAATTGGGACCCTTCTTTTGCCTCTAAAAGCTCATTTTAGAATGATAGATTCCTCCATCATGATACTATCGATAGTGCAGGTGCCGCCATCTTTCTTTCACCATCATTCCTAAATTCCTACAAACAGTGGCGCGCTCCCGTTGCAGAGCGACCACTATTAATAAACGCACCCAAAAACTGTTACCAGTTGATGATGCTCACGCTGAGATCATCATACAGGATGAATAATCCTCTGGTAAAATATTTACTTTAATAATAAATAAGTATTTTACCTATGAAAAAAATGAATAATAAATCTGATTTAAATAAGGATTTAACAGCATGNCAGTAGGATGACGTCCAATCTATCAATAAGCAACGCAATGCGTAAGCGATATGCCAAGGGGATGCCTAAAATAACGAACATTTAGTATCCCTTGCTACGTAATCGATTGTAAAGGTGCGTACCATAGTAATCGTGTTTATTCGGCGCAACGTTTGAGTCAATCCTTCGGAGGCCTCAATTGTATTACGTCCATTGCCTTTATCGTTTAACGTTAAATTTAGTCTGTTACTAATTATTGTTAATTGTGTAGAACCGTCCACGGCTGGCTTGGTTATAGAAAATATAAAAAAGATGGAATTTGTTGTACGGCGCTTGTGAGATAACATCAGTTTTTTTTAGTTGCGATGGCTTCACGGTTATTTTAAAACTTTTAATGTAACTTTTATGTAGTTTTTAATTTCTTTATATCAAAAAAATTATTTTAAGTTGTAAAGATTTCAGTTGTGTGCACATGTCTGGTAGACTTCATGGATTAGTTTTTTACTAAAAATTTGAATATGGCAGCATATTTTATACACTGCATTCACAACACACACTACTTTGTCTTATACATATCCATTATTCTTGCCAAAACAAATCAAAACTGTCTTTGAGCCAGAAACTAATAATTCCAATTTGACTCTTAAGTAGAAGAACTGATTGAGAAATGAAAAGTTCTCTAAATATAAAATATTTTACATTGTACATTATTGTCTAATGACATTGTATTTATGTCATTAGACAAAATTAGCATAAAAACAACATTGCTTGTCAGTTACAAAGAGAACAGTATCACAAGGCTTTATGCTTTTGTCAGTTCCAAATTGGAGGCTTTAGTAATGTAATGTGATGGAGACAAGTTGTAATGGTAGCTAATACAAAAACACATTATTTTGCTGATACTACACTTCACTTGGAATGGAATGGAGTTGAATGTCAATAAGACTGAATCTGAATTGCCAAATTTGAAATATAATAATGTTTTCATTAAAAATAACAAACTGGTAATATTTTATTATTTCTTTTCTGCTCAATAAAAATTAAATACTAATTTTGAATATAATGATATCAGAATCTTCTTTCTTCTTATTCCCATCATAAGATTTAGAAATACTTAGTGCTTACAAAATTTAAAATCTGGCTCCCCATTAACATACATTAATTTCTGGCCCTCAGCCATATTAAAGTTGGATATCTACTGTCCTACATGATTCTATTATTTGAAATATATTTCATCTTCATTTCTAAAATTTCTATTGAAGAATTTTTAATATATTAAGCTTAATAGATGTGATGTATATTCATAATTTATTTCAATTCTCAATTAATAGCTTCTATTTTAATCATGAAACTAAAAATCTCTAGTTAAAATGCAAAAAAATATGGTAAAGCTTTTTGTTCTATAATTTATTTCTTCATACATATAACAACAATAACAACAACATGGTTATATTTAAAGGACAATCACACCACAGGTTGTAAGTTGACACACTGATATTCTTTATTCTCTCTTTTTTTCCTCCAAAATGTACATTTCAGACTTCATCTTCAGTTGGAGTAAATGCTATCATAGGGATAAAAAAATGTTTCCACTATGTTACATAATGAATGAGACATAGAATAAAGAATATCAGTGTGTCAACCTACGACCTGTGGCATGATTGTCCTTTACATGTAACCACATTGTTATTTTCTCCAATAGTTTTATATTTTAAATAAATTCACTTGAATGTGATAGCAAATGTTTTGAATTTGAGCATTTTAAAAATTAATTTATTTTTATCATTATAAGTTTCTTCACATCATATATATCTATACTAATATAATAAAGAGGTAATGTTTGTATGTATGTTAGTTGATGATGATGATATTGTCAAGTTGGAGTTTTTCACCTGACCAATCTGCATCTTAACAGTAACAAAATGGACTTTTAATGCATTTTGTGACTAAATGTGTGGCAACAGTTATGTCAAAAAGTAAACTTACATAGTAAGTATTTATTACCACAAACACCATTAAATTTGATGTCATGCTATTCACATAATTTAATTTGGCTCAAGACTTTCAGTACATGTGTTGTACCATGTAAATCACAGTTTACATGTATTATATTGGTTTTCTCTAAATATAAAATATTACAAAATATTGAAAACAGTTTCTGTAATTAAAATTATATATTATTTATCTTTTTTATTAATCAATCTGATAGAAAGGTCTTCAAATAGAAAAGTCACCTTAAAATTTTGGCTTGTTTATGCAGATAAATTAAAAGAAATTTGTAATAAAAATTTATGATACATTATGAAAAAAAAATTGTTTTCTTAAAAAAGTTCAGCTGAAGGTTACCTATAGTAAAAATATACATAAATACCTTGTAAAATGTTGTTCACTCTAATTTCATTTTACTTCTTGATTTCTTGAGTTAGTAGTAAATTTAAGTATGTTAGCCTAAATGTTATTTCATGTATAATAATAATAATTAGTTGTTATTAAGACTTATAGACTGTATTACTTCAAACTGTACAAAACAGTTAATTTATTTTACTTTAAGAATTAGTGCAATTTGCCAATAAATTTTATTTGAATTATTAACATAAAATTGTTTATTCTAAAAGGAATCTCTTTTCTAGTAAATTACTCAATNAGAATGTACACAAAGAAGGGATTTTTCGATATTCCCCCCGGGGAGAGAGGGACAGGATTAAGGCTTACTGTGAAGAACTTCACTTCTATTAGGCCTATACTATTTTAGATGCGATTTTTTGCATTTTTGATTGCATTTTAATAGAGTATGTCAACACAATGTATACTAAGAAGGGATTTTTCGATATTTTCCTCGCGGGGGAGAAGGACAAGATTAAGGCTTACTGTGAAAAACTTGGCTTCTATTATACTATTTTAGATGCGGGTTTTTGCGCTATTGATTGCGTTTTAATAGGGTACGTCAAGAGAATGTACACTAAGAAAAAATTTTCCCCCACGGGGAAGTGTTATACATTTATAATAGATACATTTTGAGCCACAACAAGGCGTGGCGGGGTCTGCTAGTTGTATATATTTTGTGAAAATAATTTATAAATTGTATTCAAGTATGTTTTGATAAAAGAAGAAAAATCTATTTGCAATATGTACTATATATAGCAAATATTAATACACAAAAACAATTTTAGAATTTAAGTTTAAATGTAAACTTACAGTTATTGTATATTCTATTGTTGCAAATTGTGGTATTAATTCTGCAGGCTGATGATGTTCAGATATTGCTGCATATTGAGGTGGAAACTGTAAATTGAAATTATTGTTAAAATTCACTGATATGATCATAATATTTGAAATAATTTTAAATCAAAACAAAAGTAATTCTTACAGGATTGCGCTGAAAGCAGAAGTTGCAAACCCACAATTTTGCTCTGTAGTCCACTTGGCTATAAAATATTTAAAAAGCAAGCATATATAAATAATTTTAAAATATAATAATAATGTTAAAATGTACCATAATGGATTCAAAATGGCTTTGCATGTCGGACGTGTACAAAGAACCGGATCGTAGTGGATCGGTGGAAAATCCAATCGTTCTTTCAGAGGTGTAAACAAACAACCCAATGGAACAACAAGGCGCGTAGTTTCTAATCTACTAGAAGGCCAAGCATTCCAACTAAACCGGATTCCATTTTGATCTTCATTTTGCTGAATATAATCTTGATATGTTGCCATAATTATATTAGGCTGAAAACATAATTGAAATGTATTATTTATAGTAATTGTTTATTTCAAACTTTAGAAATATTTTAAAAAACAAAAACATAGAAACAGTCAAACAATCACCTTAAATAATTGGGCTATAACTCCATTAATTTAATGATTAATACTAAGTAATTTGCTACTAGAGATAGACGTTAGGTACCATCTCTTAACTAAATTAATAATTATAATTTTAATAATTTAGAATCTTCCGGAAGAAAAGTGGCCGGCCGAGTGCCGTCGCGGAGTTTTACTTCGGCCGTGGGCATCCTCGGCCAGGCACCGCGATTAACCACGTAAGGTTATATCTAAATTTAAATACAACCGGAAACAAAGGCTAGCTCTTGGTCCGGGTGGCACAACTGGCAAGCGGAGGTTGCAGGTTCAAGCCCTACCCCGGATCAGTTATTTTCTTCCAGATGGTTTTAAATTGTTTAATAAATTATTAATTTAGTTAAGAAATGGCACCTAACATCTACCTCTAGCAGTAAATTACTTAGTATTAATCATTAAATTAGTAGAGTTATAGCCCAATTATTTAAGGCAATTGTTGGATTATGTTTCTAAGTTGTTGTTTTTTAAAATATTTCTAATTTTTTTTTTTTTTATAAAAACTGATCCATAAATAGTGTTGTAATGAATACATGTTAATGCTTATTGCAATAAATGCCAATTATTCTAGCATTGTAAAGATTCATAGTTAAACTGGAAACAAATTACAGTATGTGCATTGTAATAAAAAAAATTAGAATTTAAAAATGCATTAGTTCATATAAAATTTGAATGTTTATAATTTCCTTTTTTTTGTGTGTGTGTTCACTTCTAACTATAAATAAACACTCAAAGTAATTAAAACAAATATTTTAACTATTTCAAAAACAACACCTATATAATATTTAAATATTATCTAATCTAATCAGTTATAAATTAGGTATCTATAATTGATAAGCATTACCACAAATCTTTTTCTTATTTGTAGATATTACATTCTCTGAACAAATAATTAATTTATGTCAACTTCCAAATATGAATTGTAAAACGATAAACATTACACTGAAAATTCAAATGAGATAAATTTCACTTAAATTATTTAAGTGCCCCAATTTAGCCTAATAAAATAAACTGCTATCAACAAAAACTGAATATTTTGTATTTTAATATTAATAATGTAATAAAATTAGTCAAAATATTATGGTAAAGTTAAAAATAATTAACTAACTCTTACAAAGTGAATTTAAGTTTCAAAATAATATACTTCTTAGTACATTTATTCAAGCATTACTTATTAATGCGCATTTACCATTATAAAATAGACGATAAAATTCATAAAACCCGAAACCGGGTCGATAAACAAAATAGCTATTTAATTCGGGTAAGAGATTTTTTGTTTGCTAAAATATTTGAAAATATTTCTTTTATTACAGTAATGTTTCTAGCGAAATAACCGACCAGCTTAAAATAACTTCAACGGATTAAGACGAGGTTCTAAACCAGTGTTTTCCAAACCGGGATCCGCACGAAAAATTTTGTGCATAGGAAATTCAAAATTTTGTAGACTCAAGCATAAAAGCCAATAATTGAATATTTTACAAATTATATTTTATACATTTCTGAAATTCTAAGTTCATTTACTTTAAATTTATCTTTTTTTTCTATCGATTAACTTAACGTCTACATTACTAAAATAAGTGGCATAGTACTTTAATAGGTAGATCGGTAATTAAAAATCGACGACGAAGCAACCGCAAAAACCATTTATTTGACAATTTTCAATTTACATTATTTTCAACATTATTTTCAATTTACGGATGTTTGGAGAAGGCGAAATTTTCCATTTTCACAAGAGGGACCGGACGGACCGGAAAAGGTCGAGAAGCGCCGCGGCACTTCTCGACCTTTTCCGGCCAGACTCGCATCGGCCAGACGGGAATCCTTCCCGTCCGGCCGAGGTGGCACCCGCCGTTCCAGGAGTCCCGGAATCGAATCCGACGGGCCGAAAAACCCGAGGAATTTCGGAGGGGGACCGTCCGGACGGGCAGGGATCCGGCCTCCGAGGCCGGGTCCGAAACCCGGAAGGCCGACCGAATAGGTCTCCCGGGCACCCGCGGGGCAGAAAGAGCCCCGGAAGAAACCCTTTCCGCCGAGGACGACGAGGCGGTGCCGCGCCGGCGTAACGATTTCCGCGGCGACGCGTTTCGTAACCGGCCGTTCCGCTTAGACGACAACTTTTTAAACACATTAAATTTATTCCTCTTGGCTATTTCACATTCTAACTTTTTTGTAGATCCACGCGTGGCCACTTTGGACCAAAACTGGCGCAACTCAAAAAAGTGCGATTTTTCGATCACGTGGCAATCGAAACGAAAACGTAGTACATTTTTACGCGAAAGAGCGTCACAAAAGTAACTGGCGTATTCGGCCACTAGGGAGCAGTTACGCGGGAGTTAAGCGATACAGTAGACCCCCTATAACACGGTAGATAATTCCGCGTTATAGGGGGGTCTACCGAATTCGGTTAAACTTTGGTTAAATGTTTACAAGGAATTTTCTCAAAACTAGTAATTTTGAGTGGCGCTAGTTTTCTTCCAAAGTGGCGATATTATTTTAGACGACATTGCGGGAAAATATTGTAATCTACCGACGAATAATCGACAGACGACACAGATAACTTTTGAATAGATTTGGTGAAAATACGTTATTTTGGATTACAGGACCATAAACTACAATGAGATGTTTAAATATGGTAATATACGATTGGGATTTTTCATCGAAGTTAATTATTATAAAATTATAAACAGAATGTGTTCGCATTAAAGTACAGTAAATCTCTTGCCGAGAGTTAACAATTATATAATTAACAAGCGAAGATATTTTTAATTTGTAAATAAAAAAGAAACGATGACAAATGCACCCGTACTACTTAACATTGGCAATGGCCGAATTATAAAACCTTTCGGTTATTTCGCAGACACAAACCATTATTTATCGAACGTCTCGGTAAAATTAAAAGCAATTATTTCGTATATTTAAAGAAATAAACCTAATTAAAACTAAACATTTCCTTACCTCTTATGTTACGTTCGGTCTAAGAGCCACGTAAGGGAATACGTAGCGCTACCTATCGCTCGCTTCTGAATCGCACTCGTTTCCTCTAATAGAACCTAATATGTACGAGTAAATGTTTGTTAATGATGAATGAAATTATTTTTTAAATTTACTTTTATTAAATGAATATTTGATGAAATAGTTCGTTTTTCGTTTAATGTGATACGTCTACTCGACAAAGCGAAATTATTTATTTATTGACTCGTTCCGTCTTTTAAGCCGCGAAAAGTTTCGGGCCTATCGTGGGTTCGACCGGGCCCAAATGGCGCGGCCGGTTGGTCGGGCGGTATAATTTCTGGGGTTGCTCGCTCGGATTCTATCTCGTGTCCTCGGACTGATAGATCTTAAATATCGCCTCGACTATCCGGTGGCCGAGGCAAACGTAAGTAAGCGAATCATTCGATGACTAAATGGCCCGGTGGTTAAGGCGGTATTCTACCGTTCTGGAGAACACCTAATCGAATCCGAATGGATCGAAAAACCTTAGGAATTTTTCGTAAATGGCCTGTTTGGATACTTCGGACCACGTCCCTCGTCACTCGTCTACCCAATTGTGGGAGACGGCCGGATGGCCCAGCCATCGAGGTGGCAGCCTAACGCTTTGGGGGACGCGGGATGGCATCCGGACGGGTCGAAAAATCCCCAGGAATGTTTCGGGAATGGTCCGTCCGGATCGGGCCCCGTTTTCCCCAAGCCCGTTATGGGTTGGGCCAGGCCCACAATGCAAATTGTGGGCCTGGTCTGTTAGGGTTAACTGTTATTATTTGCTATTTTAATTTTTTAACGACGACCATCGAGTACCTATGACTGAAATGCAGTGATTAAATTCTTTATTCCAAAAACGCAAATTCCATAATTTAAATTTAAAAATATATATATCTGAGTCTAATACACTAGCTATAAACGAAAAAACCCATTTCAAATATGCAGTATTTGCATTTTCTGTTATAAACAACAAAAAGGTGCCCACCGATGATCGAATGGATAACTGGTCGTGGGTTCGCGCCTCATCAAAGGGTTGGCTTAATGGCGTTTTCGAAGTTTTTTTGCGTGTCTAACACCTAAATAGGAATCAATTTACCGTAGAAAGTCTTCCCGGGGCCGAAAACGCCGGGTCTGGCGTTTTCGTCTTCTATTAAGGTTTGATTGCGATTCGCACGATAACGGCAGGCAATCCTACTGGTAGGCACTACCGACAGAATAGCTGCGCAAATAGGATGATCCTACCAGCAGTATACTGTACCAATATTCCATAAGCTGTTCCTGCTCGTAGAATGGGCGGTAAGATGGCCTGAAAGAGAGGGAGACGGTGAGTCAAGTCACTGTTGGAAAAATGTGAATCTTGGCATATTATAAACGCATAAAGACATGCAAGCACTTCCGTGAAAAAGTATTGTAAGAAAATCCTCTAGTCTTTATTAATCGATGCGGCAGCTGTATTTTGCTCCCATCCGAGTACTAATTTACATACTTATTACGAATGATCTAAGTATGAAACAATTAAACTTTTATTGTGTATTTCGCTGTTGCTTCAAGCTAGGACTAGGATGAGATAGAGTTCATACTTTATTACTGTACAATAGAGCGATTAAAATCGTAGTACCTAGTGGATGATCTATCCTCCCAGTAGGATGACGTCCAATCTATCAATAAGCAACGCAATGCGTAAGCGATATGCCAAGGGGATGCCTAAAATAACGAACATTTAGTATCCCTTGCTACGTAATCGATTGTAAAGGTGCGTACCATAGTAATCGTGTTTATTCGGCGCAACGTTTGAGTCAATCCTTCGGAGGCCTCAATTGTATTACGTCCATTGCCTTTATCGTTTAACGTTAAATTTAGTCTGTTACTAATTATTGTTAATTGTGTAGAACCGTCCACGGCTGGCTTGGTTATAGAAAATATAAAAGAGATGGAATTTGTTGTACGGCGCTTGTGAGATAACATCAGTTTTTTTTAGTTGCGATGGCTTCACGGTTATTTTAAAACTTTTAATGTAACTTTTATGTAGTTTTACCTCGTTATCTCTACCGAAACACCAACCGAAGAGAAACTTTTTCAGAGTCCGAAATGCATTTTGGGTGAATTGTATACATATTAGTTTTAATCATTGTAAGATTTCTTTATTCTTTTTGTAAACTTAAATATAAAATAAATTTAAGAAATTTTTTGTTCATATTCACTGGTGCTATAAGCCCAAAATATAAATAACTGGTGAGGTTATTAGAAACATTTAACGAAATTGAGGACAAAAAAGCAAAAAAAAAAAAACAATACGTTGGTATTAAAAGAATAAAACAATTAAGGGGGTTGATCGAATATATGGGTTACGTAATTTTAAGGGTGGGCAAGTGCGACAGCGTTATGGAACGTTGCGGTATAGGATGGTAGTCGCAAAGTATACAAGTAGTGTTATGTAATTTATGGATTTATTTTTGACACCGCCCCGCGAGCGCTAAAATAATCTTTTAATCGAGCTTATCTTAGGTTATGCCAGGCCCACAACGGAGCGGCTAGGTGCGAGGGATGGGACCCAACGTATCCGGACGGACCACTCTCAAAAAATTCGCCCGGAATCGTTCTCGGATGTTCGAGAGCGGCAGGCTGACGCCTTAATGTTATTTCAATTACCTATTAAAAATACTACTGTTTGTTACAATAATTAATAACTTTCTAGTGTTTAAAAGTAATTTTTCTTTATTTTTTCTTATTTGGAATCTTTACATTTATTATATAAAAATACTTGTAAACAACTGGACAACTCGTTCTTTTTAANTTGTATACAAATAATCTGTAATTTTATCCTTTATTTAATTCTTACCTATAGAAATTTCTTACTTTATTTTATTCAAGCTT
This sequence comes from Centruroides sculpturatus, assembly GCF_000671375.1. Lineage (NCBI taxonomy): Eukaryota > Metazoa > Arthropoda > Arachnida > Scorpiones > Buthidae > Centruroides > Centruroides sculpturatus. Next base: position 901,719 of record NW_019384555.1, read on the forward strand.
ATGTTACAAATTGGTGAAACTATACTGTACTTCACTAAAATATGTTTAATAGATAATAATGTACTTATATTAATTTAAGAGTAAGGTTTATTTTCTTATTATAAGAACATGTTTCACTTGATAGAGAACAATAAATACTTATGATGACAATTAGAAAAGAATGATCTTCGTTATCCTTTCCAGATCATCCCACATCTTTCTCATAACAGTATTCATTTAATGTAAGAAAATTTAATTATTTAACAAATAATTTTACCTAGTTTATTAATTAAATATAATCAAAAGATAAATCTATCATCTTTCATTTCCCAGAAATTCTTTGAATGATTAAATTTATTTCCCGCTTTAAATTTATAACTTTCGTGGCAGAGTTCCAAAATTATAAACGTAACGCAACACTAAGTCGGGAGAAATGACTTAAAATTATAAACATTTCTTTATTTTCTCTCTCTCATTTTTAAGTTAGTTTGAATTATAAATTTTAATTATCTTTGTCACTGAATTGATAAGTTAAGACAACGCAACACCCGAGCGATTTTCCAAGGGGGTGCCTCGAGGAAGGACTTTTACGTAAAAAATTGGTCTTACAGTAGATGTTAGATACTTTCTAACGATAATGGGCCTCTATTTAGGTGTTAGACACGTGAAAACCCCTGAAAATTCCATGCAACTGGCTCGGGTTTTCAGTGGTTTTATCCACTGCGCCCACCAATAAGCCTGATCTATACGAACTTCGATGTTTTCGTGGAAAAAAAGCTTTCAAATAAGCCGTAATTTTTGATTATTTTTATTATTTGAACGATACTAAAGCTTTATTTAAATGTTAAAGTTAACTTTTTCATATTTTAAAACACTTTATATTATTTCTCTCGTTTAAAAAATACAATAGGTCTATCTTTCAATACTTTTTGGTTTTTCATTATATTGTTACCGCGCTATCGATTAGTTTATTTATAAAAATTGAATTGATCCCTTTTAAAATGCCATTTCTCCAGCCTTTCATTGTCGTTTCTCTATTGACATTGACTCCGAGTGAATAGAAGAATTATCGGAGTTTATATTTCGCGATAGGATTTAGAAATGCCAAAACTTAATTCACAATTTAAAATGGCAAATAAAAATTCGACAAATTCATTTCTAATTATTTTTCTATCCATATTTGCCATCATTTGTATTCTTTCGACGATTAGAATTTATTCTGGATTGACGTAAAATGCTTTAAAACCTCCCAGAATACGAGAAATGTTTTTATGTAGCATAAAATTTCCTACGTAGGCCTATTAGCAAAATTAATATTCTAGTTAATATTGAAATTTCGAAAGAAGTATTATCTCTTAAATCTCCCTGGTTAACATTATTTGTAGACACGTTTTCGTAACAAAAAATACGAGATATTTTATAATTCGTAGTATAAACAAGAAAGAAACTGTACCACAAATGGTTAAAGAAGTATAAAATGTCAATACCGTAAATTAATCTAAGATGGACCATTCGGCGCTGGGGTTCGAGCCCCGTCCAAGCACCGCGCGAAGAAAACCGGAAAACTTTACGCGGTGTTATCTTTACGTATCTAACGCCTAAGTAGGAACCGGCAATTATTTATTGTGACGCGCGCAACGCTCTTGATTTTAGTAGCGTTGCCTCCGTACTTCGTACTTTTCTGTTAACGAGAGTCATCCCGGTCATCCCTCTAACTCTGTTCTGGAGAAAATATTTGAATTGGAATAACGTAACTTCCGGTCTAAACCGGAACTTTGTATATAGTTAATCGGATCCTTCGACCGCTAAGCTTTTCACCTCCGATCTCGATTTTCGTCTATCGAACTTCATTCTCGAGATGGAGGAAGGACGGTAGAAAATCACGGGTCTGCCATTTAAAAATTGTAGCCTAATTGCTATAAATCTACGATATTAATAATAAAAGAAATTACGTTAATCAACGAACGTTACTTCATTTATTCAACTTAAATAGACGTTAATTATGTGTGAATATTGATTTCTTTTTATTTAACTTCCAATTCTGCGCGCTTTACGCGGTAATCGTGCCGTAACCTTACCTATACTCAATTATTTTCGGATAAAAATTCTGTTTAATCGAGTTTCCGAACAAGTATTAATGGCGAGAAGCATCTAATCCGATATCATTTAAATAATTGTATTCGACTTCGTAACGTTTCCTACAAGTTTATAAGCCGATAAAGAAAGATTTAACGATATCGAATCGATAATTTCCACTTAAAATTTCGAATCCTTTTCCGAGTTATAATCCGTAGTTATATTCTCGCCATGTTAATTACGTTTAATAGTTTATTTCGCTAAGTTAAGACGTTGGTAAAGAAATTTATACCAGGCATTTTCGTTCTTTACCAATTATTCTGACGCGCGGGCTCGATTTTATCGCGTTTAATTGTGTTAAACGCGGCAAAGTTTGGGCGTTTATAAAGACAAACATAAAGGGACACGCGCCATTTTAGAAGTCGTGTCTACCAGCGATCGTTAAATTAATATCTTCGTACACCTGCCCGAAGCAAAGTCGTTTGTTTCTGTTCCCAGGAAAGACTAAACACATAAACAGCTGAATGTTCTCATGTATCTTTATACATTATTGACCGTAGGGGTGTGTGCGTTTTTTTCCAATTTTACATCCTCCTTTACTTAAAGGAAGAACGAAACGTTGATGAATTCATCCAAATTATCGCTAGATAATGGCTTCTGTACGAACTTCTTAATTATTTTAACTAATTTCCGATAATATCTCGAATTTCTTCTCGATGACGAGTTTCGTTTTCGTATTATGAAATGTTTATCGAATTATTACTCATTTCGCAAATTTGCTTTTCCCACTGCTGGAGGGTCGGTGAGTTACTTTTTATATATAAAACATTTTAATTCGGTTAATTTATAGAAATGACAAATTTTAGCCGTGGTTTTCGAGGAAAGACAGCTGTTTTCCGGCGACATTTTACGAAATATTCATAACACGATGAAGGGCGAGCCTCCCGCTTGTTACCAACCGAAAAGTCCAGCGCCGAGTAGACTTTCTTATAGAAAAAAAGCGGGTAAATATAAATAATGCCGTATAAAATAATACTTTGAATGGCGATTTATTAAGCAATTTTTATTTTTAGTTTTAAAATGGACCAAGAGAAATACGGTGGGTGTAGTTTCTATCTTTAATAATAAGAAGAATCCGGATATCGAAGACGTAATTCAAAGTCTGGAAAAATATAATATTTCGTATATAAATGCGACAAATAATTGCAGAAAACCTTGTGGTGAAAATGGTAATAATATAAAATCCAAATTAAACGATTTTAAAGCGATTATTAACGATCTATTTGGTCAATATATTATGCATAAAACAATTGTACTCCGTGGATACGCTTCCGGTAAGATTTTAATGAAATCAATTATAAAATTAGACCTATTAAATGTAATAATAATAAAATTTAGTGAACGTTAAACATTCGAAAGACAGTTCTTAGATTTATGAATAAGAATTAACTCTTTTTACGTGTCGACTAATTGAAAATGACATCAAAGAATTATTCTTATCTAAAGTTTTAACTGGTTCCGTCCCGTGGGCACTAAGAGGACCCTTTTTTAGTACGGAGACAGCCAGGGCCCGGATTCCTTACCTTTGTAAATAAATTTAGAAGCGATTAAATAAGTACAGGAAAAAGATTTGAATGTGACAAACGCACTTATATACTGTACAGTATATACAATATCTAAGAGTTTACTCTTTATCCACAGCGCTAGTGACTAAATCCACGGTGGTTCAGAGGTGAATGTACATTTACACATTCTAACTCGTCTTCCTCTATTATGGATTCTAGCGGGTTACTGTTTTTTATTTTTATTTTTTTCATATCCATCGAAGGTTCGGCCAGGTTCACAATAGGGGCGATAGGACGATGAGGAACGGAGCGATATATCCGAAAATTTTCTGGAATATTTCGGCCGGAATTCGATCCCGAGACCTTATAACAGAGTTATAGGTATTCTGGGTATTAGGGAATTAGGTCGACAAAATTAAATAGGTAATAGAGTGAGTCAATATAAGCAATTTTAGTCCTAAGAGCTGGGGTGGCTACAGCTCTCCTCGCAAGATATTGGCTCCCAAACTTTTGGTAGTAGTTGATGCCATGCGATACACGAATATTATGCAGGGAAGCCTGACATTATTAGCATTTATTTTATGTCTGCTTAGAGTGTTATTAATTCGCACTACTCTAAATGCCAACCTCCGGGCTGGATAATCTGCAGGACTTAGCCTCGCACAGTTTGACGATAAAAGGAGTGTACCAACTGTTCGTGTAGCACAATCCAGACGTTAACATTTGTTCCGACAACGCATAATTTGTCACAACTCTCGTGTTTGTTGAGGGCTGTTTCTCCACACGTCGAATCACTAGTTCTTCCGAGTCGTTAGTTCTTATCGACCGTGGTCGTAACTGTCCATCTGATCTTTAAAAAAAACAAACATTTTCTCGTAATTGATTATGAATTGAATGGTGGGGATATTTGGAGCTAGGATACGTTCGCAATACAGTCATTGCGCTAATCGTCCTACGCATTTATCTTCTCTGTAAATAAGATGCGGATCAGCTAATTTCTCCATTATGTCTGATAAATGTTCGCTTAGTTAACATAATTTAAAAACCCACTAAACACTGGTAGTTGGTGGCGGGTTCGCGTCTTATACCAACGGGTAACACCTAAATAGGGGCCACTTTCCCGTAAAAGTCCTCCCCGAAGGCATCCCACTGGTAGATCGCCCACGTGTCGCGTTGCCTTATCCCACCGAACTAACAAAGTAATTAAATATCATACCAGTCATATTTTCTTCGCGAGTGGACGGTAATGTGTTGAGCAAATGCAAATTGGAATGCCAACATTCTAAAAGAAAGAGGTTAAAGTAATTTTTTTCGGCCAAGTGAAAATTTTTGACTTTAAATTTAATATTAAATTTAAATATTATATTAATTAATTTCTGCCAGCGTAAGTAAATTTAAAACTTGGAAACTTAAGAAGCTTATTACTGTAACTTTATTTATTTAGAAGAGAGTCCAATATCAATGTTGCTAGGAAATACAGGATATCCTCTGCTTCAGATTCATCTACACAATGATACCAAGAACCAAACGTATCACCTGTACAACACGTTAAAGAGATTTTTTGCTATGTGGAACATGCCGGACACTAACGACGACGGAAGACTAATGATTTTATTAGCTCCCAGTAAAGCCGTTAAAGATACTATACTTATGGTACGATTATAGACGAATTCCAGATGAAAATGGATTAAAATTGCGGGAAAATTTACTTTTTACAAATTATTAATAGCTGATAGAAGAAAGGATGCACGGAACTAGAGCTAAGCTTCTAATATTGGACGATCCAAATAATTGGGATGACGTATTCTCCGTTTCTGCCGCTTACATCGTAGACATCATTGTAGTGACCGAAACGGCGCTTAATCCGGAATACTTCCCTTTATCCGTTCAGGTAAAATAACATTTTATTTTATATCTTACGTATTTCAAACTCGATATTACGCTTGTTTTTTGAATTATCTCTTAGCTAAGTACAAAAGTAGCGTCGAGAGAATCGAATTTTAAGTGTTACAAGAAAGATGATAAAAGCGCCTTGAAAAAATTTGGTAATCATCTCTTAAAAAGGATAGCGGTGAGATTTTTATTTTAGATTTTATATCCTAATGCTTATCCTATTCTTATATCCTATCTTAAATACTATATCTTAATAATAACGCTTCAATAAATCAGTAAACGTGCCTATGTTCTGTTTTATGATAGAATAATCTACCGACTTGCTGTATACAAAATGAAAAACTTTATTATTTATGGCGAGGTTACCCTTCCGATAATGGCACCGTCGTCCTTCAACCCATAGCCACTTGGTCTAAGAATTTTGGGATATCCACTATCGACGTTATACGTCAGAGAGAATCGCCCGTTTTAAGGATTGCGATTAAAGAGGTTAATTGTATCTTTCCAGTTAATAGGCCTACGTGAAAAAATTATCTTCTAAATAAATATAAGTTATATATTGTTACGTCTTTCAGTATCAACCTTTGATCAAACTACATAAAGAAAACAATACGTTATATCTCGAAAATTCCATGTGCAAAGCGGTATTGGATTACATATCGAGAAGGATGAATATGAAGTATTTTCGTGAAAATTTCTTAATTTCGTCAAAGTGTATCAAATTATTCCGACGCCTTTATTCTTATATTTTCAGATACGAGTTACTGTACATAGAAGGAGACTGGGGAACTAAAGAGAATGGAAGCTGGACGGGAGCCATTAAAATGGTCTTGGATGGGGTATGTCTTTTCTATTAACAACAATTTCTAGCCCAACGGTCGCGAGTTCCGCGCCTCACCAATTTTTCAGGTTTTCTTCACGCGTCTAACACATAAATAGGAGTAGTTTCTCGTAGAAAGTGCTCTCGAGAGACCTCCTAGCAGATGACCCGTGTGTCGCGTTATCTTATTCCATCAATTCTATCAAAATAATAATAATTATTATGTTTTAGTACAAAAATACTACAATATTTAATACATTTTTAAAAATCTAGGATGCCGACATCATACCGTTTTTAGCATTGACCGCTAGAAGAAATGACGTCATAGATTTTACTCATCCTCTATTAATCATACAAAATGGTATTTTAGTGAGAAAACCTCGAGAACCTTCTAGAGCCTTTCTTTTTCTTCGACCCTTCAATAAAAATGCGAGTACTGTTTTATTTTAATTTAGAGATTCACATCAGTAAATGAACTCTTATGAATTTACTTTTTAATTTCAGGTGTGGATAGGAATAATTGTTTGTCTTCCAGTTGTCAGTTTTGTATTTTACGTCGTTAATCGATACAGCGCGTATATTTATGGAAAATCATCCCGTTGTAAAATCGGTTTGAGTAGTTTCGGGAATTGCTTTTGGTACGTCTTTGGAGCTACCTTGCAACAAGGTAATCAAATAGTAAATAATAAAATTGCGTATAAATATTTTTGAGTTATTTTGCCATTGTTGCATTAAATATATATATAATAATGTTAATGTATTATAATACTATAAATAATACATTAGCGTGTAGCTGAAAGCATTTGAGACAATTAATGAATAGTGTGTTTATAGCATGAATAATACATTATCGATGCAATAGTGTGATACTTAATGAGACGTTTAGTGATTCACATTATAAGTATCAAATAAAAGTAAAGTGTAAAGTTGTTTTTATTTATAATTTTCGTTATTGGGCTGTAGACCTATAAATTTCCACTGTGTATCCTTTCTTGACCTCGAGAACGGCGTTAGACGGACGAAAGCCGAGACCAAATTTGGAAATTTTGAGGGCAGGACGCCCCGATTAACTATATATAAACTGTAAATTGTAATGGATCGGCTCTAATAGCGCCGACGAGGAGCCCCGAGGTCCTAAGCGCTACTCTTCATCTTTCCTATCCCCGTACTTCCCAAACTCTTCACCTCCTAGACTACTTTTCTTCTCCCCGTTTTCTACTGTGGGTAAAGTCATCATAGGCCGATAGCTCCTCTACCTTTAAACTAAAAGTATCTGTGAATTTATATATGTACGATTTTGCATCGCCAGCGATATTGTTATCACCAAGTTGGTGATAATAATATCGCTTACAATGCCAAGGCACATTCGAGAAGGAGAAAAGATACGCGTGAGTTTCTTTAATTTAATGTATGTGTGTAAATATTTTTATGTTTATTTAGAAACAAAAAAATACGTACAAATCTATTCCCGATATCTCCTAATGATGATACCTGTATATGCACTACCTTTGCATTATGCTTACGGTACAGACGTTTAAGAATCTTCCAGGAAAGCCACTTCACCAGTCTATATTGATTTTGAACGTTAATCGTCGTTCGCCTCATCCTCAATGCTAGCAAATTTATTCATATATTATTACATATTAATATTATTGTATATGCGTATTTAATTCGGCTAAGAAAGATTTTACGAAGGGAACAGCAACTGTTGATAAAATCAATAAACGTTAGTCTTTAAGGCAGATCCACCTTCGTAACAATTATCAAATAAAAACGAGGCATTACATTTTTGAGTCCGCGACTAATTTTGTTACGTTGTAATTTTTATTTACCTTTATTCTTACGCTAAACCGATGATAATTAATCGAAACGAGCAATTATCTTATTGCGAGATCGTCGTAATGCCGGGCTGCAATTTATTTAATTTAAAATATACGCTCTCCAACTCAAGTTAGTAGCGTCTTGCCCCGTACATCATACTTTTCCCCTTAACAATAGTCGTGCCTGTCATCTATCTAACTCCATCCAGGAGAAAATTTTTGAAATAACGTAACTTCCGGTCCAAACTCGAAATTCTTGCCTAGTTAATCGAGGCTTCTTCTCCTAATATTTTATATCTGGTTTCGACTTTTATCTATCTAACGCCGTTCTCGAGATTAATGACGGACGGACGAAAGTGGGATTTATAGGTCTACAAATTTTTCAAATTGCATCCCGATGACTGGAAAAATATTAGACTAGAAAATATTTTTAATTAAAAATCACAACATTTAACATTTTTATCATATTTTAAATTTACAGATTTCGGGTAATAAGTAACATAAAAAATTATCTTATAATATCTTTTGTTTAAAGATATAGGCTAAATGATTATATATTTTACCCGCATCGAATGCCAACCAGTAGTCGAGTGGATAAAAAAAATCCGAACACTCGTCGCGGGTTTGCTCCTAGACCACGTGGAACTTTTCGGTTTCCTTCGCGTATCTAACACCTAAATAGGGGTGAGTTTCCCGTAAAAGTCATCCGCCAGACACCTTCTCTTTGGTGGATCTGTCGCGCGTTGCCTTAATCATCGATACAATCGTTGTCTAGGGCCTCTATCTCTAGCAATGGCGAATTCTCTATTAACGTTATCCAGATTATTTTTGTTATTACTAAATCTGAATTTTCTTACCAAGTGGTCGGATGAATTTTCGGACGTACGACATTTTAATGAAAAATTTCTACATTGAAATTTGCCAAATTAACTTAATTTATCGAGTAAAATTTACGCGTTGTAAATATAAATTGTATATTTGTTAGGAGGAATTTACACACCGGATTCTATTTCTGGAAGAATGATCGCCGGTACGTGGTGGTTAGCCATGGTAGTAATTTTTTCCACCTACAGCGGTAATCTCATCGCATTCTTGACCTTCCCCGAAGCAAAATGGATCGTCGAGAATATCAAAGATATCATTAACGCGCCACATTTAAAGATATATATCGGAAAATCTGCTCCTATTATCGAAGAAATGGAAGTAAGATACCTTAAAACGTTTCCATTTAATTTATCATACGAATATTTAACCAGTTATTTTTATAGACGTCGACCACCCATGTGATGAACCAACTCCACAAACAATATTCGATCCGAGGCCAAGGAGTACGGATGAATTCGTACATCAAAAAGGAACTCGAAGCCGGAAGAGCCGTTTATATGGACGATATCTATCATCTGTTAGGAATCATCAATAAAGATTTCAATCGGCACGGCCGCTGCCGATTTTCCATACCTCATTACAGATACTACCAATTAGAAATGTCTATGGGCTTAAGAAGAGGAAGTCCGTACTTTCGCTCGTTTAATCAAATGTACGTAGATCGGCTCGATGTTTATCTCGAAAAATCTATACGTTTTACGCCTGCCAATATTTAATTTTTCGTTGCAGAATTAAAGAATTATGGGAGACCGGCATGTTGTCTCACTGGCATAAAAAATATAGTTGGATCGAACAGAAATGCGAAGTGACAGACACCACTCTGAAGGGAGGAGGTAGAAACGTCGAGCTGAAAGATTTGCAAGGGGCTTTCTACCTATTGTGTTTAGGTTTAGCCACGTCAGTCTTAACAATTATCATCGAGCAGGTTAGCCGAGTAATCGATAAATTCAAACTTGGGAAAAAATTGAGAAAAATGAAGTAAAATCTCGTAACTGATTTTTACGTAATTTCGCACCAAACAGTACTTATTCCAATGATTCTGCCGTTTATTTCGATGCGTTATTACCGTTCTTACTTTACCACACAAAACGGAAGAATTACCTAACGATTACGCGTTGTAATTAGGTACGAGTTAGAGATTTCTATTGGTTAACGCGGCATTGGGTAATTGGAAGATTTGTAATTGTTATAGTTAAGCCACCCGTCACTAGATGGCGATAGGGTGTTTTTATATATAAAAGCTGGGTGGAAGTGCGAGGTGAAATGGTGGCAAAATGTCCTGTTTCGGAGAAGATTCTATTAAAGTTTCTAGTAAGTAAATAGCTTATTATATTGTATGCGAGTGGGTATAAAAAAGCGAAATTATTGAGATAAACCATTGTTTTCTGCTTACGATACTAGAAAAACGCGATTGATAATTTGCCCGGTCCAGACGCATATGCGAGAGATCTTGGCTTAACACCTTAAATTCTCTTAAAATACGCATTTAAAAATAATAATAATAAACGCTAGTTATTATTGTTAATAAAATAATAAGTGCCACACCTTATATAATCGTTAAAACCATGTGTTAGAACCGTAGACACTAACATAAACACCAACTGTTACTATGGTAACCACGTATATGGCCCTATCGATTATAAAATACCTTACATTAAAAATTTCGGATAAATTAATTTTTATAAAAATTAATTATTATAGTCTATATATAATAATATAAGAAACTATTGCGTATTAAGATTTTTAGCTGTGTTATTACGGAATGTTGGGGGATTTATTCTCTTTCCCGTTTATTCTACTAAAAAAATTACATCGGAATTGCCGTAATATATTTAATTAATTAATTATCTGCAAATTTGTATGACTAAAATCATACAAACTAGTAGTCGTGGCCGTAGAGGGTATCGGGGCCCTATAACAAATTTAAAATTATTATACGGTATTAAAGCGAAGGAAATAAACGAAAAAACATGGCGCCGGACCCCTACTCGCTCGGACTTTGAACAATTTGCCCCTTTCGTTTCCTCCTCCTCCGGGTGTCCCGGTGGTAGCGGAGTTTTATTTATGTATTTCGCGGATAATTTCTCTTAAACTTTATATATTTATCTTAGAAAGGAATTTTCAAAACAAGATGCATCCTTAATTTCTATTATTTTTCTATATTTACAACAATAACGTTAGGTTTGAATGGTCGACGTATTCGCAAATTGTAAAAGTGAAGTCGTAACGCATTTAAAAATACCGTATTTTTGATCTTAAGGATTGTATTTAAAATTAAATCGAATCTTTAATTAATTATAAAGCAATATTTTACAAATAGTTTGATGCCTCTTTCGTTACTTTAGCGCATTCGTCGTCTTACATTATTTTGTATACGAGACATTAAAAACTTTCTTTTACTGCCAGAAATTAACAAAAAAAAATGTCATCTTTATCGATAAACTAAGAATTATATGAATAAATATGGAAGAAGATGCATTATATAAAAGGTTTACAGGAAATACTAACGATTTACGTAGCAAATATAGGCCTACTAATATTATATTAAATCAAATTTTATTTGGCTTCAAATGTAATAAATTTATTAATATAGATTTTATTCATCGACTGCGGTTGATATTTGTCGTAGGCTAAAATTTTATGCGGGGTTTGTTATTGCTTCATTAAATGTCAGGCAACGGCCGACACCGACTATCTAATTTCGTGTAATAAAACAATAAACATTTATCAAAATGCAACTTCGGATACAGGTTTTTTTATTGTTAAAATTATTATAATTTTAATCTTTGTAAGTTTTTTAAAAAACTGTAAAAAATAATTATTATAAGACACTGTACAATTTTCTCGGTTAGATCATTCATTTTGCTATATCTTATCAATTAGTCCGTGTAGTGATTTAGACGAATCTGACACAAGTCGAGTGTAATCCTATTAGTAACATCTGCAATTAAGTCTAAAAACAACGTTTTTATTTAAAAGTATTAAATATAATCTTTACATTTTTTCTAATTTCTCCTTCATTCGAATTTTCATTTCATTTCTCGGAAAGATTATTTTTAAATGAATAAGAAATTTCGAATTTTCCATTTATATAAATGCCTCTCCAACGATTCCAACGACTATTTTAATGTCTTCGATTTTCTCTTAACTCGTCAAATTTCTTAGACCAACGCCATTGATTATAATCGAGGTTTATGGCTATTTTTATTCGGTTTTATTAAATTTACTTAATGTATATATAGTGTAAAATATTCTGCAAATTATTATCGTAAAAGTGATGGAGACCTTACCCTCTCGACCACGGGATTTGTGATAAAAAGACTCAAAAATTAAATAAAAATTTATTAATGTAATTATTTGGCTCCGAACTTCGCTTCCACCCTGGAGAATTTTTTGCGGATGACCGCGGTGGACGGATAAATTTCGCTTATCGACTGGATGACTGTTTAATAAAATGAGGATGACCGACACTGAGCTTACATTATCTTTTAGTTTTAACTATTGATCAATAAACGTTTAGCAATTTTTTCACCTTTGTAAAGGTGAAAAAATTGTTAAATGCCGATTTGGCTAAGGTGTAAAGCTTTCGTTTAATTAGTAAGTTAATTCGTTATAAAATACATTACTTATTTGTATGTAACGCATTTTTATCGGATACAGAAATTATTTATTTATTTTTATATAGTTACGTGTTTTTGGCTAATGTTTTTTCCACTTATCGTACCACTTTTGATTAATTTTCATCTTTTAATACCGTATACCGTAAAGTACTGTACGTGATATTAATTTACGGTACGCTCGTTAACTGGGTGTCGCCGTGTCGAATGATACAAAACGGCCAGAGCTCGAACTTTGAGCTTACAGTTCAGAGAACAGAGAAAGAAAGTGAAGAAGATTTAAAGGAAAAGGCGATGGTTCAAACAAACACTCGGAGTCCCCCGCTTAAAAATTGACTCTACGCCACTAGTGGCAAACATTTTATTTATTGTTTTTTCAACAAACTTTTATAAAATCTAAATATTGATAAACTTCATTATCATTGTACGACATAGAGTAGTTGACTTCCGCTAGAGAACTATAAAGAACACTTGCTAATTTATTAAATTTGTGTTATTTTATAAATAAATCTAATGAGGAAAAACAGATATCCGACTTGGTAATTACTAGACGGCGGACATCTAGGCCTTTTAAATCGCGTGGCTTAGGCTTTATAATCAAAAAATAGGTGGTGAAAATTGGCGCAACGAACGATTGACCTTCTTATCGGGACGATGAATTTTTTATTTAATCTATGTATTCCAAACAAAAACGCACGTATTCGGAATGATGCAAAGACAAAAGTAGACGAACAATTATCTTTTCATTTTTTATTGGCTCCGTTTCCCGTAGTTAGCTTCGTAAAATATTACGAGCGCTTTTTCCAAATTTTCAATAGAAAAGTTGCGACGTTCGTCACCGACAATTAATTTATAGGCGGAGAAAAAGCGTTCCGCATCTACCGAAGATAACGGACGGTATTTCGACCTGGGAAGAAGAGGAACTGGGAATTTACTTTCGGTTTTGCTCTTCTTTCCCGCCAAAATATCGGCCGCGACGAACGAGCGCTTTAATCTAAGTCTCTTTCGAAGCACTCTTTGTTTACTTTTTTGCGGCAGTGCCCGGTGCGTGGCCAAGTTTCCGGCTGCTCCGTGGAGGAACTCGATTTGTTCGTATATACGTTTCCCACTACTTTCGAGAGCGGTAATAGTATCCTCGATGAATGTGAAATAATACTCGACGTACGCCCACTTATTCCGAACATAAATGTCATTCGAAATTTTCTTGGCTTTAGTTACGCAAACTTCATCGTCCGCTAAAGTGGCCAGAAGTTTTTCGATATCGAAGAAATGTTCGCCGTAGTAGTTAGAAGAAAACTTTAGCCGTTTATACGCTAAGGGAAATATGGGCATTTGCCTAAAATCCGCTGTCTAGTAACTACGAATTGACCAGGTAATCCGCTGTCTAGTAACTACGAATTGACCAGGTAATCCGCTGTCTAGTAACTACGAATTGANTATTAAATTTAAATATTATATTAATTAATTTCTGCCAGCGTAAGTAAATTTAAAACTTGGAAACTTAAGAAGCTTATTACTGTAACTTTATTTATTTAGAAGAGAGTCCAATATCAATGTTGCTAGGAAATACAGGATATCCTCTGCTTCAGATTCATCTACACAATGATACCAAGAACCAAACGTATCACCTGTACAACACGTTAAAGAGATTTTTTGCTATGTGGAACATGCCGGACACTAACGACGACGGAAGACTAATGATTTTATTAGCTCCCAGTAAAGCCGTTAAAGATACTATACTTATGGTACGATTATAGACGAATTCCAGATGAAAATGGATTAAAATTGCGGGAAAATTTACTTTTTACAAATTATTAATAGCTGATAGAAGAAAGGATGCACGGAACTAGAGCTAAGCTTCTAATATTGGACGATCCAAATAATTGGGATGACGTATTCTCCGTTTCTGCCGCTTACATCGTAGACATCATTGTAGTGACCGAAACGGCGCTTAATCCGGAATACTTCCCTTTATCCGTTCAGGTAAAATAACATTTTATTTTATATCTTACGTATTTCAAACTCGATATTACGCTTGTTTTTTGAATTATCTCTTAGCTAAGTACAAAAGTAGCGTCGAGAGAATCGAATTTTAAGTGTTACAAGAAAGATGATAAAAGCGCCTTGAAAAAATTTGGTAATCATCTCTTAAAAAGGATAGCGGTGAGATTTTTATTTTAGATTTTATATCCTAATGCTTATCCTATTCTTATATCCTATCTTAAATACTATATCTTAATAATAACGCTTCAATAAATCAGTAAACGTGCCTATGTTCTGTTTTATGATAGAATAATCTACCGACTTGCTGTATACAAAATGAAAAACTTTATTATTTATGGCGAGGTTACCCTTCCGATAATGGCACCGTCGTCCTTCAACCCATAGCCACTTGGTCTAAGAATTTTGGGATATCCACTATCGACGTTATACGTCAGAGAGAATCGCCCGTTTTAAGGATTGCGATTAAAGAGGTTAATTGTATCTTTCCAGTTAATAGGCCTACGTGAAAAAATTATCTTCTAAATAAATATAAGTTATGTATTGTTACGTCTTTCAGTATCAACCTTTGATCAAACTACATAAAGAAAACAATACGTTATATCTCGAAAATTCCATGTGCAAAGCGGTATTGGATTACATATCGAGAAGGATGAATATGAAGTATTTTCGTGAAAATTTCTTAATTTCGTCAAAGTGTATCAAATTATTCCGACGCCTTTATTCTTATATTTTCAGATACGAGTTACTGTACATAGAAGGAGACTGGGGAACTAAAGAGAATGGAAGCTGGACGGGAGCCATTAAAATGGTCTTGGATGGGGTATGTCTTTTCTATTAACAACAATTTCTAGCCCAACGGTCGCGAGTTCCGCGCCTCACCAATTTTTCAGGTTTTCTTCACGCGTCTAACACATAAATAGGAGTAGTTTCTCGTAGAAAGTGCTCTCGAGAGACCTCCTAGCAGATGACCCGTGTGTCGCGTTATCTTATTCCATCAATTCTATCAAAATAATAATAATTATTATGTTTTAGTACAAAAATACTACAATATTTAATACATTTTTAAAAATCTAGGATGCCGACATCATACCGTTTTTAGCATTGACCGCTAGAAGAAATGACGTCATAGATTTTACTCATCCTCTATTAATCATACAAAATGGTATTTTAGTGAGAAAACCTCGAGAACCTTCTAGAGCCTTTCTTTTTCTTCGACCCTTCAATAAAAATGCGAGTACTGTTTTATTTTAATTTAGAGATTCACATCAGTAAATGAACTCTTATGAATTTACTTTTTAATTTCAGGTGTGGATAGGAATAATTGTTTGTCTTCCAGTTGTCAGTTTTGTATTTTACGTCGTTAATCGATACAGCGCGTATATTTATGGAAAATCATCCCGTTGTAAAATCGGTTTGAGTAGTTTCGGGAATTGCTTTTGGTACGTCTTTGGAGCTACCTTGCAACAAGGTAATCAAATAGTAAATAATAAAATTGCGTATAAATATTTTTGAGTTATTTTGCCATTGTTGCATTAAATATATATATAATAATGTTAATGTATTATAATACTATAAATAATACATTAGCGTGTAGCTGAAAGCATTTGAGACAATTAATGAATAGTGTGTTTATAGCATGAATAATACATTATCGATGCAATAGTGTGATACTTAATGAGACGTTTAGTGATTCACATTATAAGTATCAAATAAAAGTAAAGTGTAAAGTTGTTTTTATTTATAATTTTCGTTATTGGGCTGTAGACCTATAAATTTCCACTGTGTATCCTTTCTTGACCTCGAGAACGGCGTTAGACGGACGAAAGCCGAGACCAAATTTGGAAATTTTGAGGGCAGGACGCCCCGATTAACTATATATAAACTGTAAATTGTAATGGATCGGCTCTAATAGCGCCGACGAGGAGCCCCGAGGTCCTAAGCGCTACTCTTCATCTTTCCTATCCCCGTACTTCCCAAACTCTTCACCTCCTAGACTACTTTTCTTCTCCCCGTTTTCTACTGTGGGTAAAGTCATCATAGGCCGATAGCTCCTCTACCTTTAAACTAAAAGTATCTGTGAATTTATATATGTACGATTTTGCATCGCCAGCGATATTGTTATCACCAAGTTGGTGATAATAATATCGCTTACAATGCCAAGGCACATTCGAGAAGGAGAAAAGATACGCGTGAGTTTCTTTAATTTAATGTATGTGTGTAAATATTTTTATGTTTATTTAGAAACAAAAAAATACGTACAAATCTATTCCCGATATCTCCTAATGATGATACCTGTATATGCACTACCTTTGCATTATGCTTACGGTACAGACGTTTAAGAATCTTCCAGGAAAGCCACTTCACCAGTCTATATTGATTTTGAACGTTAATCGTCGTTCGCCTCATCCTCAATGCTAGCAAATTTATTCATATATTATTACATATTAATATTATTGTATATGCGTATTTAATTCGGCTAAGAAAGATTTTACGAAGGGAACAGCAACTGTTGATAAAATCAATAAACGTTAGTCTTTAAGGCAGATCCACCTTCGTAACAATTATCAAATAAAAACGAGGCATTACATTTTTGAGTCCGCGACTAATTTTGTTACGTTGTAATTTTTATTTACCTTTATTCTTACGCTAAACCGATGATAATTAATCGAAACGAGCAATTATCTTATTGCGAGATCGTCGTAATGCCGGGCTGCAATTTATTTAATTTAAAATATACGCTCTCCAACTCAAGTTAGTAGCGTCTTGCCCCGTACATCATACTTTTCCCCTTAACAATGTAGTCGTGCCTGTCATCTATCTAACTCCATCCAGGAGAAAATTTTTGAAATAACGTAACTTCCGGTCCAAACTCGAAATTCTTGCCTAGTTAATCCAGGCTTCTTCTCCTAATATTTTATATCTGGTTTCGACTTTTATCTATCTAACGCCGTTCTCGAGATTAATGACGGACGGACGAAAGTGGGATTTATAGGTCTACAAATTTTTCAAATTGCATCCCGATGACTGGAAAAATATTAGACTAGAAAATATTTTTAATTAAAAATCACAACATTTAACATTTTTATCATATTTTAAATTTACACATTTCGGGTAATAAGTAACATAAAAAATTATCTTATAATATCTTTTGTTTAAAGATATAGGCTAAATGATTATATATTTTACCCGCATCGAATGCCAACCAGTAGTCGAGTGGATAAAAAAAATCCGAACACTCGTCGCGGGTTTGCTCCTAGACCACGTGGAACTTTTCGGTTTCCTTCGCGTATCTAACACCTAAATAGGGGTGAGTTTCCCGTAAAAGTCATCCGCCAGACACCTTCTCTTTGGTGGATCTGTCGCGCGTTGCCTTAATCATCGATACAATCGTTGTCTAGGGCCTCTATCTCTAGCAATGGCGAATTCTCTATTAACGTTATCCAGATTATTTTTGTTATTACTAAATCTGAATTTTCTTACCAAGTGGTCGGATGAATTTTCGGACGTACGACATTTTAATGAAAAATTTCTACATTGAAATTTGCCAAATTAACTTAATTTATCGAGTAAAATTTACGCGTTGTAAATATAAATTGTATATTTGTTAGGAGGAATTTACACACCGGATTCTATTTCTGGAAGAATGATCGCCGGTACGTGGTGGTTAGCCATGGTAGTAATTTTTTCCACCTACAGCGGTAATCTCATCGCATTCTTGACCTTCCCCGAAGCAAAATGGATCGTCGAGAATATCAAAGATATCATTAACGCGCCACATTTAAAGATATATATCGGAAAATCTGCTCCTATTATCGAAGAAATGGAAGTAAGATACCTTAAAACGTTTCCATTTAATTTATCATACGAATATTTAACCAGTTATTTTTATAGACGTCGACCACCCATCTGATGAACCAACTCCACAAACAATATTCGATCCGAGGCCAAGGAGTACGGATGAATTCGTACATCAAAAAGGAACTCGAAGCCGGAAGAGCCGTTTATATGGACGATATCTATCATCTGTTAGGAATCATCAATAAAGATTTCAATCGGCACGGCCGCTGCCGATTTTCCATACCTCATTACAGATACTACCAATTAGAAATGTCTATGGGCTTAAGAAGAGGAAGTCCGTACTTTCGCTCGTTTAATCAAATGTACGTAGATCGGCTCGATGTTTATCTCGAAAAATCTATACGTTTTACGCCTGCCAATATTTAATTTTTCGTTGCAGAATTAAAGAATTATGGGAAACCGGCATGTTATCTCACTGGCATAAAAAATATAGTTGGATCGAACAGAAATGCGAAGTGACAGACACCACTCTGAAGGGAGGAGGTAGAAACGTCGAGCTGAAAGATTTGCAAGGGGCTTTCTACCTATTGTGTTTAGGTTTAGCCACGTCAGTCTTAACAATTATCATCGAGCAGGTTAGCCGAGTAATCGATAAATTCAAACTTGGGAAAAAATTGAGAAAAATGAAGTAAAATCTCGTAACTGATTTTTACGTAATTTCGCACCAAACAGTACTTATTCCAATGATTCTGCCGTTTATTTCGATGCGTTATTACCGTTCTTACTTTACCACACAAAACGGAAGAATTACCTAACGATTACGCGTTGTAATTAGGTACGAGTTAGAGATTTCTATTGGTTAACGCGGCATTGGGTAATTGGAAGATTTGTAATTGTTATAGTTAAGCCACCCGTCACTAGATGGCGATAGGGTGTTTTTATATATAAAAGCTGGGTGGAAGTGCGAGGTGAAATGGTGGCAAAATGTCCTGTTTCGGAGAAGATTCTATTAAAGTTTCTAGTAAGTAAATAGCTTATTATATTGTATGCGAGTGGGTATAAAAANGTTCCATTCTAAATATTGGTGAAAAAATTTTTGAAATCGGATGAGTAGTTTTGAAGATTACCTGCTGCATCCAAACTTACATACATACAAACATTACCTCTTTATTATATTAGTATAGATTACGGGCAAAACTTTATGAGAAGCCAAATAGGAATAATTTCGTGACAATTTCGTATTAAATCGGCTTCGACCGAAACGTAAACAACCAATCCTCTTAAAAGTTATTTAAATATTTTGAAAAATTAATTGTTTTTAATAAATGCGCGCAATAAATTGTTTATAGAAAACTGTTTATTATCGAAAGGAATGTCAACAATTATAATTATTATTGTTTTTTGAAACATTTGTTACCCGCACCTGCAAATGCCAATCGTAAAGTCGAAAAGCAGGTGTTTTGTAAAGAATTATCTGTAATAAATCTAAAATTCTGCGTACGTGATCTTATATTTTGTATTAAAACAGTCGAATCCGCCGGTTAAGTTTATACGGTATTTATATATCTTTTATATTGATAAAATTTAGTAAATTTAAGCTAAATGGATAATTTGGGATATTCTTATTCAGATATGGCTTCGCCCTTGAAGAGTGGCTACATGCTAAAATATAAAAGTAAGTATTAATTTAACGACTGAATAAAAGTATAAAACGGGGCGATTAATTAATTATATTTTATTAGAAAGATTATTTTGTAAAGATTGGAAAGAACATTACGTAACCCTATACAACGATAGCACTTTAGTATGGTACAAAGACAGGCATAGTAACGAACAGGAAGGAGGTGTTTATATTAAAAATTCGCCGGATTTAATGGCTTTTGGAGAATTCACGCAGCAAGTGCCCAATCGTCCAGAATTACCCAGCGGTTACACAGCGGCCACTTTAATGGTTTTCGGTACTAGAGGAAAAGAATCCGTGCATTGGTTTCTTTGCAAGTACGAGCTCGAAATAAAGTAAGTACTGTATACAAAATAAGTAAAAAAATATTAATAAGCAAATTGTTCTATTAAAGATTTCATTTGTTAAACTTTATTTTAGAGAATGGATTAGCGCTATTGTTAGTACAGTGAGTAATTATTTCAAGAATTTTTATCTAACGTACAGTACTACATAAATGTATAAATATTAAAAAAATTTTTATAAACAGTTGCCTCCTCCTCCTCAACCACCTCAATACGCAACTCAACCCGCAAACAATCCCTCGGCGCCTATGACCGAAGAACCGCAACAGAAACCCGTTTCCGAATTACCCCCCGCTTCGACAAATCCTCCCGTTCTACCTTCCTACCAAGGTAAATAAAAATAAAATTTGAGTGAATAAGTTGATAGAGATTATTGTTAACCGCAATATATTCTTACAGCGGCGATACCGGGACAATTTCCGCCTCAAACTATGGCGCATCTTCAACAATCTCCGTATCCTCAACAGATCGGCCCGCTTCAACCGGGTTATCCCATGCGACAACAACCAAACAACACCACGGTTATTGTGCAAGACAGACAGAATAATTCCGGTTCCGATTTTGCCACGGGAATGCTGATGGGAGGAGCCATGGGTTATACGATGGGACACGGTTTCGGATGGGGGTGCGGAAGTGGTTGGGGAGGAGGAATTCGTCACGATACCGATATCCATATTCATAATAATTACGACATCAATAACCACATACAAAACGATACTAACGTCCATACGGATAACACGAACGTCTTCGACAACGATGTGCCCGACACTTTTGAAGTCGACGACGATTTCGGCGCGGATTTCGACGGAGGAGGCTTCGATGCCGTTGACTTTTAACCCGTTATATTCATGTATTTACACGTTTAAAATTTGTATTTAATCTGTTACATTAGTTGTTAATACAGAATAAACCACCTAGTTCATTTTCTCATTATACGTTTTTTCTTATTTAATTAAATTTAATTCGAATGTTAAAAATGCCGACGGGCAAATTTTTAAATTTTAAGCGATATAACAGTGACGTCATTTCTGATATTTTAACGGAATTTTGAAATTTATTTTCGTATCCAATTGTTTATGACATAAAAGCGAATGCTGTGACGTAGAAGATAGTTTAAAAAGAGGAAGAGAAAAAAAGTGAACAATCGCGATCCGCCGATGCCAACGTATTTATAGCAAGGACGGAAGTCGGGGAGCAGAGTAACGATGGCGCCCGCTAAAGAACCGAAGGGACCTACTCTTGTCGAAGTAGAATTTGAGGTGGAGGGAGACGTTCACGGTAAAGTTTCAAAAATCTCTTATTTAATAAAATCGCAATAAGATATATTATGCATTTTTAAATGAAAATTTTCTTGCGCTTTTTATCATTTTCTAAAATATACAAAAGTTAAATTAATGTATCTAGGCTTTTTATTTACTAAATAACGATCGTAATAATAATTTTTTATCAAAAAATACGATTGGTATGTGGCACGTTTCTTCTTTTCTAACTACTAAACCTTTAAATTGATATCCCGATGAAGTGAGAACAATAGGCTGACCCCATTCCTGTCTCGCTAACACAATTACTTCCTCCCGAAATTTATTTCCCTATTTTAGGGAATTTATTCAAATATGCTAATTAAAAATATTCTTATTATTTCCAGGAGTGAGTTTTACGAAAGTAAGTAACACACATACCTATTTGCTTTTTTTATTTATTAAATGCATTTATTAAAACGAATTCTTTGTACTTTAATACGATTTAGATGTAATATCCGCTATAAACGTAGAGTTAAGGAAATAATGCTTTAATAATGGTTAATTTTATATATTATTTAATAATTTTAAATGCATTTTAACTATAATCTTAATTAAAAAGATGGCTTAAAAGCAAGAAATAGTTGGAGTAACTCCCTATTCCGTATTTAATTATTAATTTAATAGAATTTATTATTATTATAAATCTTTTTATAAGTACTTTTTTTAACGGCGTGGGCTCATTTAGTAAGTGCAACGACCCTAATTTACGTGGCGCTCATTTATTTGAATTTTTTCCTACCTCAATTAATTTTCATACGTTACAGTACGCGAAGGATATGTGCCGTAATCTAGGTTTAACCGGTTGGATCCGTTTATCCAGATGGGGAACGATCGTCGGACAGTTACAGGGAGAGACGTATAATGTTAATCAAATGTAAGTGTTTGTTAGCGAATAATATTGCGAAACGAGGCGGTTATTTTTGGGCTATAACGATATCGTTTGTTTGTAGGACAACTTGGCTACAGAAACACGGGAGCCCCGGCTCGAGAATTAAGAAGTGCGACTTGAGGAACTGGCAAGTGATCGATAGTTGCACTTATAGAAACTTCAGCGTTCGATTCTAACAATCGATTTAAAAATGTCTTTTAATTGTGTGTAATTATATGGAAAAGTTGTTAACCATGGTTTACGAAACGTGTAAAAGTATAAGAGAATTGTATAGCGTTCAATAAATTCTATATTTGTGAATACGTTTCTCGTCTTATCTATGACGTCGATTTCAAGGTCCTCGCCTCCATTATTTTTCCAAATACATCGATCCGACTAAAGGTAAGGAACACCAGTTTATACAACGGATAATATTTCCGTGTAGTCGTTCCCGTCGAGTACTTTCCAGTCGCCTGGCTTCCGCTTCCGAAACGGCGGAAGTCAAAGTTGCCACCATTTTTTATGGCCGAATTTCGAACTTAAAGAGAAAAATTTATATTAAATGTATTTCGATATTAAATCTCTTTTAAGATTATCGGACGAAGGAACTCGGTAAAGGAAATGAGAAAACGATTGCTACGTAAATATAATTTTACTTACCGAAAATAATTTATCACCTTGGCAACGGATTAAATTATCTTGGCGTTAGCGAGTGACGGACAGACGTGGCCGCGTTAACGCTGGGAATTTTTCCTTTATTAGTTAATAAATTACTCTTCGACTCTTGGAAAATAACGCGTATCGCGCCACATTTTATGTCTCGAACGATAACTTTACCTTATAATTATTACCGTAATGCATTTGTCTAGTAATCGTTTCTTTTTCCGAAAACTTTAGGAGCCCGTAGCCACGTTATTTCGTTTTTAAAAATGGAACTAGACGAAGAAATTCGTCGGAAAATATTAAATTACGTAAATCCTAAAAATATCCGCGAATATTTACGGTAAGTATGAACATTTAAAATATATTTTGGAAAATTATAGCCGGCTTAGAAATTTATTAACGATTTTAAGCCTTATCGATATACAAAACAGACAAATGCCTGTATAAGACGAATGTGTGAGTTACACGCTTATATATTTCAAATTTTAACATTATATTTTTAAAATCTTTAAATTTTTATACATTTTTAAATAAAAAAATGTTTTATCACGATTTTTTTTATTATTTAGATAACCTGATTTTTTCTGTTAAGATTTACACGTATTTGAATAAAAAGTTTTTCTAAGAAATTTTTAAATATAGAACGGTTTCGTGGTTTATTCGAATATCTCGTCTGACATTGCAAATACGCGGGCCTGTATACTGTATATCGAATTACACCGTCGCTTATAATACGCCGCTATTCGCATTAGAAAAACATTGTATAAATATTTTTCTTATTTAATTTTATATATTTGATTTAAATTTATATGTGTATATACTGTACTATACATTTTATTACGACCTTTCTATTCTAATCGAGAGGTTTTACTATTAGAAATATTTTAATACCAGAAATGCTGGCTTACTTAGTTCTATTTTAGGAACGGTATCGGATTTTCCAACATAAGCAAAACTTCGCGCGTGTATATATAAATATATATAATATATACCATAATTTTGCAGTCGTTATAGCCAAACGGCTAACACATACGTGCAACTTGTATACGAATACGTATAGGCTATAGATTGGCTGTTTGGTATGACATTTACTGAAATTCTTGAATATTTGCAAACGTCGGCGAAAGTATTTATTAGCGAAAATAAGACAAAACAAATAAATTATTTGTGGAAATTTTATAAAAATATTTTTCTCTCGAGCGACACAATTATAAACAATTCTAAGATTATTGTCAACTTTCTTACAAATAATATTTGTAATCATTCTGAAATAACTTTAATAATTTTACCATACAATATACAATTTTAATAATAAGCGATAAAGATTAAAAATATGTAGAGATCTATAAAGATTAAAAATTTAAAATTCTGAATATACTGTATATATATTTTTTATGGTGTGAAAGATTATAGAACAATAAAGAAACTACGCGTAACGATTATAACTTAATTATTTCTAGCTTTAAATTTATTTAATTCAACCGATTGCTTATATTTTAGAAAAGCGTTTCTCGTCATTCGTTTAACGCGAATAAGCGAAATAAGTTTTCTTCGAAAGGTCAAATCTTAATTAAACGATAGGAAAAAGCTTTAATGCATTATTTCTGTTTAATACGTGTCGCTAAGGCGCGTTAAGTGTTCGCTCGGAAAGTCGTTTCGCCAGATAATAACACATTCCTATTACGCAGTTAGTCGATGTTTGCTTTACGTCATTCTCAAAGTACTCGTCGTAATCATCACGAAAAGGAAATATATATATGATTATGATAACGTACAACAGTATATTAGCATTATCGATGCAATCGATAGGGATTAACGACAAACTAAATGCTCCATTAGCCCGTAAGTCGAGATCTTAAGCCACTCTCGTATACGTAATATATCGGTCGAATACGGCGCGATTTTTAATTAATCTGAGGTAAAACAAAATAATTTTCTACTCGAAAACGTAGAACGATAAGACAAATTTAAAAATCAGAAATCGCGACGTAATTGTTAGGGGAGACCGGTGCAAGATCGGCATGTTAAGCTTTACTTAAATTTTGTGTAATAAATACTGCTGTAAACTGAAAAAAAAGCTTTGCATATTGTCTATTGGAATGTTACCTTACTATAGAACTGGTTAAAATCAGTTTGGAAATAAAAATAATTAAAATAATTACAACTTTACAAGAAGAGAGAAATTGACGAAGTTGCCCCGGGTATAGGGGCAAGATCGGCAACTTCTCTCTTTTTGTAAAGTTGTAATTATTTTAATTATTTTTATTAAAGTTGCCCCTGGTATAGGGGCAACAGTAATGGGGCAAGATAGGCACGTATATAAAATTATGTTATTAACAATGTATAAGTTGGAATTCACTATTAAAACAAAGAAATACAAATCCAACACCCATTTAATATTATTACAACGAAATGCAAGTTCAAAGACATATATACATGAATAACAAATGCAAACATGTTTTCATTTATCATCTGTTTGATTTTTATCCTTTGCTTCTAATGTGGCTTTATGTTGCCGATCTTACCCCGCTAGTCATGATTTCGAAACATTAAGTACAACCCTGAGAACAGAATGCCAAGCCACGATCTGGCCACGTGAATAAGTTGAAGTTACATCCTTCTAACAGGAAAAGTAACTTTCGTTATCATGGAATTATAACAAAACCTGCCAATTCAATATAAATGGAAAAAAAATATTATATGGAATTGAACGAAAATGAAAATTTGCTTGATAATTCAACTACGCTTGTTGGAGAACAATAAAAACACTACACTCAACAAGCCACCAATAAAACTCAACTGCCTAACGTATAACCAAAGTCTTCTTTTAATTTGTTTTTAAAAAAAAGCGCTTGACAAACTCGCCCCGCATGCCGAAGTTGCCCCGGTCTCCCCTATACTCGGCTTATTTGTATACGCGGTTTCGAGCAATGAATCGTAAGAAGTATTTTTCTCTAAAAATGTTTAAAATTTATACGAAAGCGTACTGTACGGTTAATTATCTCAGACGTCTGTACTAATGATGAATTTTACAATTTTCTATATTAAGTCCTGCGAAAATGTGTAGGCTTACCGCGGTTTTGTCTTATTCGTGTTTATATTTTATGAAATTCACCAGCGATTTTATTAATAGAAATATTTTAATATAAGAAGGATCTGCATATTTAGTCATACCTTGGAAATGTCAGATTTTTGACCCGAGCAGAATTATTTATTTTTCTTTTCCTCCGTTTTTGTCAAATACTCCACGCATCGCTACTCTCGGTGAATAAATGATCCGTCTTTTTACAAAATACGTACAAAACCAATAAAAACAGATGAGATTTGAACTCAAATTGTTAAAATACAAGGGAATGGTAATTTGAATAGTTAGTTGATAGGCCCGTTTTAGAAAAAAAAATGTCTTCCATAGACTTTACAAGTACAGATATAAATGAAATAACAGTTTATCATTTTGAAAGAAAACAATGGCCGCTCCAACGACTTGTTCCGACGCCGACATTCTTAAGTGAAAGCGGGATAAGAGCGCCGTTTTCTGTAATGCTGCATTACACAAATAACAATAATTCCATTCAAAAATATTATTGTCAAAACAGGCTCTTTAATCATTTTAGATTAAAAAGAAACCGTTTAAACAAAATTAATTTAAAAGCGATTTTTTGAAAGCAATGACGGTGCTCGACCTTGTTCCGCCTATGGAAGAAGATTACGCGGAGAGCGGAATAAGAGAGCGTAGTTCACAAAAATTACAGCGAAACTGCCCCGTTCCTTCAAAAAAGGCGCATCGCTCGTGCCGCCATAAAACAGAATTTGAACATTGAATTTAGTCTGGATTGATGGACGTTACGCGAATGGATGGATTCGCGTAACGTCTGTTATATGAGGGGCAGAAAAAGTCTTCCTCAAACGTGGATGGTTTGATAACAGTAATTTCCCTTCGTCAATTAGTTTCGCAGTCTTTTCCATAGCATAAATTACGTTTTTATGTATAGATAAAATAATGTTTTATGAACCAACGATGGAAAGAACGAGAGAGCGTGTGCGCAATCTTGCCCCGAAACATCACTTCATAAACGTAAGTTAATATAGAACTCTAGATAGCATTGAACAAAGGTACTTTAATTTCAATGGTTCGGTACTGTATTTCCACTGGCCAGTTAAAAATATTTATTTTATTTTATGTTATCTCATTTCTTCAGTTAATCACACCTAATAATGCGATCTATCAGTAGTATCTCTATCGAAAATCAAATATGAACTTGGATCGAAGGTAAAGTTCATTCCGACACTTCATTTTCAGACGTCCAGTACATTTTGAAGTTTTAAAATATTGTACTAGCATCTTTATAAGCACGCACAAATAGCAATAATTCTTTGTATATTTAGGAATCTTTGCGGACAAAAGATAGGCGGAAATAAATACTTACCGAAGGAAACACTCGAGTGACTAAAAATAACTAATGCTTTCCATTACGCTAAATTTCTACTGCTGCATTTCATATATTTGCGCAACTTTGTACGCTATAGACCGGATTAATCAACGTTTATGACTATTTTATAAACGAACAAATCATCTTTTGTCCCGATTCATACGACGAATTCATAATTTCGTATTCGTGGAAAAACTAACGATCTTAAGAAGGAAGATCACGTAGGGTCGGCATCCTGTTATAAAGTCGCGCTATGCTCTGTTTAGATTTAACATCGCAATATCACGGAACTACAATTGATTTAGCGTATCAATGAGTAATACAATGAGACCCAAAAATAATAGAATAAGTAAAATAGCGTAAAAAAATATAATAGAAATAATTATCGTTAACTGCTTTATTACTTCTAGGTCAACTGTACGTATGAATCATCATAAAAAACTCTTAATGGGGATTATATTCGGGATCAGACTAATAGATGGGCATCCTGTGACGTGCTCTTGGATCCCAATACGAACAAATTCGTCTTCGATCATATTTGTTATCAGTTGTGTTCTCAGAAATCTCGAATCGAGTCACAAGTCTTTGAAGAAAAAAAAATAGATGAAGTTTCGAGTCATTTTCTGGGGAACCTTTAGATCTACGTCATCCTACGAACAGACAATTAGCTAAATTATTGAATTACAACCGTTTTATATGTTTTAATTACAGTATTTCATTTATAAATAATATAAAACTGAAGATAATACAATGAAGTATGCACGCTATCTTCTTTGATATCACTTTATATTGAAGTTTTCATAGATCTTTATCTTGTTTTTCAAATAAATAATTTTTTGTGTCATACCAACCCTTAGTACTACCAAAAATGAAAGGAAAATTAAATTATTATACTTTTACATTTTATAAGTTTAAAATATTAATTTCAATTCGAGCGGTTTAAGTTGGTTTTCGTGTCTATCGGAGGATGAATGCCAAAGGAATAGTTAAACATGGAAAAGTCTTTGTTTCGATGCCGTATTGATCAACTTTGTTGAATAAATTCTTCATTCGGATATCGTTTGATATTTAATAATATTCTCTGATTTTATTTTCTGTTGACGTTTAGTCTGGCACTTTTACTATACACTTCCTTGGTCTTCGCTCTTCATCTAACGTCATCGTTAACAATTTTCTATGCCTCGATATTTCGATGCAACTTATGAGAATTTACAGTTCTTTGACATTTTAATTCCTTTACTATATAGAGGCGATGGTGTATAGAAAGTTCCGGAATCTTATCATAATGCGAAATGAATTTTTCCGGTCTTAGAAGTTAATACATTGTATTAACTTTAAGACCGGAATTGAAATACTCGCTGTAAAATGAAGCTATATTCCTCTTTAAAAGATGATTTTTACAATGAAAATATTAATTTTTATATAAAATATCAAATAAATTGAAATTTTAAAAACCATTCAAAATACAGATAAAGTCATTTTCTTATTTTTTTTTACTAAAATATTGTTTACAATGCTAAAGCGCTTGCCTTCGTATCTCGTATGGGTTTATTTTCCACCCATGGTCATTCATACGGTTCGATTGGCGACAATTGCAAATCTATTGTAGTGTGAGTATTTATCACGCAGTTAACCTTATCTTTATTACGAAAGTTCAACGTAAAGTGATTTGATTTTATACCGAATCGATCGTAAATTATGAATTTATTACGTATTTATCCGATACAGTCAGTCAGTCAGTCAGTCAGTATTATTTATTAAAGTACAGCGTACATACTTGGTGTCGCGTTAAGCGTGACCAAGGTAGAATACAGGATATATAAAGATATGTGACAAAGTAGTGACAATACAGTAGAGTGATGTAAAATATAATAATAATACGATACACAGAACAAACCTAAGTATTACAGAATACAGAATAAAAACAAATCAATACAAATGCAATACATAACAGAACAG
>NW_019384556.1:0-7222 GCF_000671375.1 Centruroides sculpturatus
TACGGACGGCAGGAAAGTAGTTCGGCTGCCTGATGACGTTTAACGTAATTATAGGGGGTTTTTACTGTTTTTTACGGATACTGTCACAATTTTTTTGCAGTTTTATAGGAATCGTAATTATAGGGGGGGTCGACTGTATTTTGTATTATGTTTTATTTAAAAACCTAAAATTACATTTTAAGTTAGAAGTTTCATCTAAGTTCATTTTTTTAAATTTTCAACTCAATTAAAAGCATTTTGTTGTTGTTGTTGTATGCAGTTTCCAGCAAACTTAAATTTTTTCTATTTGTGAAAATTTCTACGTTAATTCAAAGGTAATTTTTAATATGTATCTTACACAGCATTATTAACCTCTTAACGCCCACCTGTTTTTAATTATAATGTAATTAAGCATAAAAAATACTTAAAACTGAAAAAACAAAAGAAATGCATTAATTTTGAAGAAAAAGCTTCAAATTTTATTTTCCTTTGTCTCGCCTTTCTGTGAAATTTGACGCTGATGAGTCATTGTTTACACAGCTGGATGACCTTGAGAACAACTGAAGTCGGATTTCCCGGGGCATTCTGATAGATGTCTCGGGAAGACAAGGGTTTAAAGTAGGGTGAATATGAATTAGGCCTATATTTTTAAATATTTTTAAAAAATTAAAAATTTTATTGCGATTTTCGACCCCTTCTAATTAATTAAATTTATATATAATAAAATCTATTAATTAAAAAAATTAAAAAACTATTGGAGGTCGTTTTTGACATCAGAAAGTAGCTTTAAATAAGTTTACCGAAGTCAAATCCGTGCACTACAACTTTAAAACGATTAATTAATTTTGATAAAAAACTCCCATTAAAAAACAATTAAGCCTTAATCGAGCCTTATCAAAGGCTAATTAAAATCGCGATAAAATTTTTTCGAGCGGGCAAAAAATTTTGAAAAAATTTGGGGACTTAAAAAACATTCCAAAAATTCAAAAAAAAATTTCAAAACTCCCCTTAAGGACCGCAGTTTTTGTAACGCTATGTAACATTCCCGAGTTAACTCGGGACTGGTTAATATGATTTTGGAGGTTGCAGAACGTATTAAATTACGGGTAACCCCGTATAACACGGCACTTCTATAGCACGGGTTCACTCTAATACGGTTCGAGAATTGAATAAAACCCTCGTACAACATAAAATGTAATAAAGGATGCGTTCTTTTATACCTCCGCATAACTCCGCACGAGCATTCTAATTGTTTTCCTGGCTACTTTGAATGCTCTTTCAACAAATAATCCATTTAATGGTTAAATTTTACAATTGGGACCCTTCTTTTGCCTCTAAAAGCTCATTTTAGAATTATAGATTCCTCCACACGATACTATCGATAGTGCGGGCGCCGCCATCTTTCTTTCACCGTCGTTCCTAAATGCCTACAAACAGCAGCGCACTCCCGTTGCAGAGCGACCGCTATTAACGAACGCACCCAAAAACTGTTACCAGTTGATGATGCTCATGCTGAGATCATCATATAGGATGAATAATCCTCTGGTAAAATATTTACTTAAATAATAAATAAGTATTTTACCTATGAAAAAAATGAATAATAAATCCGATTTAAATAAGGATTTAACAGCATGTTTTTTAATTTTTGGAACCTAACCCCCCTTTTCGCACTAGTTCTTTGTTTCGTATAATACGGATTCGCATAACACGGCAATTTTTTAGAACGTAACTCCCGTGTTATACGGGGGTTACCTGTACTTTAAAAAATGAAAAATAATTATATTATTTGATTTCATGATATTTTGTATATCTTAAAAATAATTAATTCTGTCCCGGGATTTCTCAGGATCTCGGGAAACAGTTCACTTTTATCCCGGAATCCTGGAACAAGCAAAAGATCGGGAAATGAGAAATCCTAGTTGGTATTTACCTCAAACTTACAAATAATTTCATGGCAAATGCATCTTACTTATCGAGAAACAACGAATAATCTTAGCTCAATTAATTAATAATTGAATAGATGGAGCATAAAGGCACTACAATTAAGTCAATTAATTGCATTTAATACCAAACAAGACAGAATTCAATATCTAAAAAATTCTAGTAAAGTGAATAAAAAATATATTGAACGTTGTTATTACTTTAATAAGCCTGCTGATAATCTATCTGTCCAATATAGCTGTAAAAAACAAAAACAAAAGCATCAATGAACAGAAATAAGCATAAAGTTAACAATCTCAAGAAAACAAACGACATGAGTTCGCCATGTTTGCATCCACTAAGTTTACGAGACAATTAAAAAAGTTCAGTAACGAGTTGCGTAACTTTCCCGCCTATTTATTTAAAAAATAACTTTTATATTATTAATTAATTAAGCAAAATATTGATAAATGAAATGTGTGACGCCATCTGTTAACAGGTTTTGTTCTAAAAAGTTTTTACATTTTTAATTACTATAAAATGGCAAAAGGCTTAATTTTGATAGTAGGGATGAGTTTTATGAAAAAGTATAAATGTTACTAACGAATAAAAACTTCATTAAGTCCTACCCTTCTGGAGATGTAACACATGACCCATCTTTATCTCCGAACTCTGTTGACCTTTCTCCACCAAAATTCAATTGCATCAATGCTCGTCATATACAAGCCACCATGCCAAATTTTGTTACTTAATATTCACTCCATTCTGAGATATTAAGCGAAATAGACGCCAACACACACAAATACATACCGGTACATACATATCCACGGAATTTTTTTGTCGCTTTTTTTACTGTTTTTGGTTCAGGTGGTCTCAAAACGTGACGATTTGCAAAAAACTCGGATGATCAAATTTGGCACGATTTACTTATCCGGCTGTTATGTATACATAACAGCCGGGAAAGTAAAACGTAACAAACTAGAGACGTGTTAGTGGTTATGATACTTCCATCGTGAATAGTTGTGTGAACTTAAATATAACTCTCTAACATCTGCTGTCATATTTGCAGACAACGAAGTTCTACAGATTAATTTAAAGACAAACTTTTGATAGAATTTTTTCATGACAACGGTTATTGCATTGAGGGCAACTTAAATAATATGTTTTACGTAACAATGTAGGCTGACACTTGAGAATAAAAGAGGATTCACTTTTACCCGTTACAAAGAATTTTTGAATATTTATTTAAATGTAACGAACAAACGTTTATTGTGACATCGTCAGCACCTTTAAACACTGATTCGTGAATTTAATTTATATTACGCGAATGTTAATTAACGCGGTTCTTATTAATTAATTTCGTTTAAATTCAATTGCGACGCGTAACGAAAACGAAAGTAGTGTCTTACCCGCATGCGCATTGAAATCTAATTTGAATAATAACGTCATC
Source organism: Centruroides sculpturatus (assembly GCF_000671375.1). Lineage (NCBI taxonomy): Eukaryota > Metazoa > Arthropoda > Arachnida > Scorpiones > Buthidae > Centruroides > Centruroides sculpturatus. The sequence goes on from NW_019384556.1 coordinate 3,350, forward strand.
GATGGTTGGTGTCGTGACGTCTAATGATCCGAGGCAAATTTCGGAGCCACTAACTCCTGAATCGGTAGTCCTGTTGTTGATTGGTCGGGCCGTCAAATTTCTTTAACATAGGAAGGGGACCTTCTGTGTGTCTGACTCTTGCCGAGTAGCTTGTTCGGCAACCGGCAATCGGTTATCATACGGCACCCTGGGAAAATGTGGCGTTCAAAATTTTGTACGGAAACCGAATTGTTCGAAAGGCGAGGCGTTCGAAATCCGAAGATTGACTGTATATAATAAAAATAAAATTAAGAAACACGTTTAGTTTTGTCAATAATAGCCGCAACGTCAATCTGCGGTCAATATTGACAAAATTAATTTATAATGAGATCAAAACGTGATTCTAACCCAGTGGCGTACCGTAGTGGGGCGGCAGGGGCGGCACGCNTAATAGCCGCAACGTCAATCTGCGGTCAATATTGACAAAATTAATTTATAATGAGATCAAAACGTGATTCTAACCCAGTGGCGTACCGTAGTGGGGCGGCAGGGGCGGCACTTTTTAGGGGTCGGCAAAATTTCACAATAAATAATAATATCTTGTAAAAATTTGAAACATCCTAATCTATACTTGCATCGCGCCCACGATAGTACTATCGTCCGGACAGTCCGGAAATCGGATCGCCGGGTGAACTAGTAACTTTATCGTCGGAGGAATTCTTGCGAAACCTGTTGACCTTGTTTTTTTTTGCTTGTACGATTCATTCGCGTTCATATACACCACTAATATCCAATAGAACTATTTTAAACATATCGCTATACTACCACCGAATTTTTCATTGCTTGTTCTGTGACAAAGCTGAATTTTGGTCTTTTAAATTGAAATACAGTAGAGCGTCGTTTATCCGAATTAATTGGGGACTGGGGTTGTTCGGATAACTTATTTTTCGGATAACCAATTATGTACGAAAAAATATATTAATTTATCCCGTGTTGAAATTTTTCTCTGTTGCGTGTCGCTTCGCGTTGAATTTTCGTCGATGTTAAGCCTAACGAAGACTATCGTATCGTTAAAAATTATTTTTTTTTGTACAAACAAAATAAATATATTGAAAAATATAAAAACTAGTGATGTAACGAATATTCGGTTACTATTTGGTATTCGGCCTATTCGGCCTATTTTTCGCTATTCGGCCGAATACCGAATATTTAATCACTATTCGGCCGAATACCGAATACCTAAAAACAGGAGTAAGAAATAACAAAAACACAGTAAATTAATCATTTTGGTATTTAGATTTAATGTTATCGGGTTAGTGTTGTTTGTTTTTATTTATTTATAACTTATAACATGCACAAAATAAAAAGGAACATAATATTAGTCACACATATTCACAATTTATAATTACAAAGATCAGCACACGTACACACCTATTCGTTCGAGAATCGTCGCACATTTGAGGGTCTGACCCTGCCTATCCTTCTTTTTAAGCGCTCGTCTTTGCTCTTCCCTTCCTTTTCCTCTATCTCTCTAGTCAACGTATGCCTATGCATACATCATAATACGCCCTCACGATACTTTCGATTCGTCACTTTTCCGTCGTAGAATCCCCATTTTACAATTACGTGACTTATAGCCTGGTGATAACAAAGAAAAGAGACAGATAGGATGTCGGTATAAGTCACAGTTATGATTTCACAGATTAGAAACAGCTTGGTAGCCCGAACGACTCCAGGCTTTCGCCCGTGCACGCTAAGTGACTTTCATTACAAGCATTTAGCGTTCCGAAGTCTACGACAACAATCGTTTGGCATTTACGGCCGCGAATTTCGGGCCAATAAGCTGCCTCGACTTGTTCGATTATGTTATCAACTCACTTTCATATTTATTTTCACATTTTCACTTTGCGGTTCTTCTCTGTTCTTCTTCCGTTATTTACACGTGTAGGTCATTTCATTGTTATCCACATTTGATATAATCACTTATCGCATACTGCCATGACGCTCTTGTCTGAACTGTCAAGAATTAACGCGATTGGCGAAGCGTAGTGACAGTGAGCCAATAGAGAGCAGGATCCTTGCCATAATGCGGTTTGCGCGTCAATTTTCGTACGTGCGTTAATCGAGCCGAATAGTTTGGCCGAATATTCGGCTATTCGGCCACGATCCTGGCCGAATATTCGGTATTCGGCCTGAGGCCGAATATACTATTCGTTACAACACTAATAAAAACAATAAAAATTATACTTCAGAAGTTAATTTAGTATCAAAAACGTAAAATATTTGAGTAGCCGAAGACATAGCCAAAGATTACAGCGCCACAGCACTGTTGAAAATTTAAATTTGTCGACTGGAATTCCTTCGGATAACCGACGTTTCGGATAACAGACCTTCGGATAAACGACGCTCTACTGTACCTAAATAAGGGGGGCGAAATTTTCCTCCGCCCCGGGCGGTTGACATCCACGGTACGCCACTGTTCTAACCCAGTAGTTTTCAACTTTTTTTTATTTCTTGCATGACAGTATCTTTATAATTTTTTAGATTGCTTGCGGACCCTTTACAATTAACAACAATTAACATATTTCTGGGAACATATTGGGTTTAAACATTTGACGCACACGCTGCTGAATTCCGAGAAAGCAGTGCGCCTAAACCATTATACAAAATATCAGATGAATTAAATTGGATTCCTCCACGGAATGTAGCAATTAGTGGCAACAATCGGAAATAGCCCACAATTTTAACTAAGTGACTCCTTCACGATTCTCCTAAAACCGCCTCGCGGATCCCAGTTTAAGAACCACGGTTCTAATCGTTCAATTCGCTACTCAGTACTGAGTGTTGGGTTTCTCTACAAACCTGTCAACAAGTAGAAGAGTTTTATTCGCGAGATCAAGGACAAGGTGATTGCCAGGAGCGGCCGTCACCACCGCCACCATTAATCCGAAGGCTCGTCAGTCGAAGTCGGTCGACCTTAAGAATGCGAAATTGTTACCCTGGAACCCGAATTCAAAATTGAAAGAATCCTCGTGATACCGGAAAATGGGTAGACGCCAATCGTCCGCAGACCGACCCAGAAAGCATTTGCTGTAATGATGATTTTTGTGTAGAATGCCATATTTTAAACGAGTTCATTGTATTTTTTTTAATGGAATAAAACCGTCGATTTCGACAGGTTCTTGCAAGTTATTATTAATTTGTTTGCAAAATTTTAAATTAAAATAATTCCTGTTTTCATTGATTATATTTGTTTAATCTACATATCAAACATTCTAATAACTTAAATAAAATATAAAGCAAATATTATTTATAAATTTATTTCGTTCGTTTTAAATTAAAAAATAAAGACTCGCATAGCGTTACGAAACTCCCCGAGTTTCCCTAGTAACTATAAACGTAAACTATCTTTAAATTAATAATAATAATGATATATATTGGCATGATTATAAAACTTGCATGTCAAGGAATAAATTATGTGCATAAAATTACAATAAATGCTTCATATTCTCAAGATTTCTATTTCGTATAAATTTTATAAACATCTGAACTATGCCAACAAAGTATAAATATTAAATTACTTTGGAATTATGGAATGTATAATGTGTAATATTAAAACACAAAGTATTTCACCTTATTTACATTAATACTGATACATCAGGTTATCAAATTAATGTGTAATCTGTAGAATTTTGTAAAATCAATTTAATTCTAATGTATATCTATATACAGTAGATCCCCCTATAAGACGGTAGATACGTTCCGTTCTTTATGAATCAATTTTGTAGGAATCATAGTTTACGGACTACGGCTGTTTGAAAGGTTTTCTTTCATAAAATTAATCGATTCTAGACTAATTCGACTCAACATTTCCAAAATACGTATATTTTTTTG
>NW_019384556.1:7594-13981 GCF_000671375.1 Centruroides sculpturatus
CCCCCTTTTCCAAATTTTAATATCGACTCAAAATAATTTAAAAAGACAAATTACAATAAAACGGTTTACTATCCAACTATCAGAAATTTCACAACATGCCAAGGAAGAGAGGAAGGAGCAATTAAATAATCAAAATTATAAAGGATTAAAAAATATATATAAAAATGGGGAATATCACACTTCTGACAATCACTGCAAGTGTGTGGGCTAGATTTGGAGAATCCGTGCTTCTCACATGGACAACTGTATATGGCCAACTCACGTGTCGGAAAACCTTCTGATTTATTCGTGTACGCACCAGACGGAAAAACAAAATATATATTGTATCCACAAGCACTCCAATAAATAAATAGAATTGAAACGACACTTTGAAATGTTTTCCCGATAAAAATGAATAATAATACAGTAGAGCATCGAATATCGGACCCCGATTAATCGTCACATCGGTTAACCGACCGTTCTAGTCGGCAAATTTCAAATGTCCGCTAGTGATGTGGCATTACAATATTTGGCTATATCTTGGCTACTTTAATATTATTTTTGTTAAATATTTGCGTGTTTTAGCTGGCATCAACGACTCGACCATTGAAAGGAGGNTCCGCTAGTGATGTGGCATTACAATATTTGGCTATATCTTGGCTACTTTAATATTATTTTTGTTAAATATTTGCGTGTTTTAGCTGGCATCAACGACTCGACCATTGAAAGGAGGCCAATATTTAAACGAGACTTAATTTTCTAATTATGCGTGGTTATTTGTTTCGTGAGCAATAAAATAATTTTAAATTAATTTTTAACGATACAATAGCGACGGTTATTATTTAAAAAAAATTGTTAGGCTAAACAGCGATGAAAATTCAACGCGAAGTTGGTTAATAGCGATATACTAATAAACTAATTACATGGGATATACTAATATCCTAATATACTATACTATTTTTATTTCCTTCTTTTCGGTTATCCGATTTTTCAGTTATCCGACCAACCTGAGTCCCCAATTGAGTCGGATAATCGATGTTCTACTGTAATAATAAATTTCAATAAAAATGATAAAACGTAAATTGAATTTTATCATAACGAGTTTGCTTGAGTTTCCTTTCTTCTGAGATTGCAGCAATGCGCGACAGGTATGCTACCGTAGTACTGTATTCTATAAAATTTTAAATCAGCGGTGCTCAAATTTTTCATCGGCAGATTAAATTGCACATAAAATTAGGTTGTTCATACTGTCGTATGAACCAATATGAAAAAACGAAATGAACACTAATCAACGTGTACTAGGATGAGGACACTTTCAGATGTACTACGCAAGTTCTAACTCACTTTATAACACGGACTACATAATAAAGTGAGTTAGAACTTGATTGGTTGAAAAGTTTCGAACATTAGTTATGAAAAGAACCGAATCGTTCGAATGAACCGAACTATCTTAAAATTCTACCTTTTCTATAATTTCAACTACTAATGAACTGGTCAAAAAGTCGCAAATGGAGACGAACTGTTAATTTAGTAGTACTGTACTTCGCGTTTCTTATGTCAATGTGAACCTAGCATAAGTCGGCAGACACAAACATGTTGCATATTGTAAATATATAAAAGCATGTTTTGAAAAGTGTCTTATCTATGTTTATTAGGCCTACTACTTTTAAAAGTACAGTAGAGCGTCGATTTTCCGAATCAATTGGGGACTGGGGTTGTTCGTATAACTGATATTTCGGATAACCGATTTATGTACGAAAAAATAGTTTAACGTATCCGATGTTAAAATTTTTATCCGTTGCGTGTCGCTTCGAGTTGAATTTTCGTCGATGTTAAGCCTAACAAAGACTATTGTATCGTTAAAAATTATTTTTTTATTTTGTACAAACAAAATAAATATATCGAAAATTATAAAAACAATAAAAAATTATACTTCAGATGTTAATTTAGTATCAAAAACGTAAAATATTTGAGTAGTCCAAGACATAGGCAAAGATTGCAGCGCCACAGCACTGGCGAAAATTTAAATTTGCCGACTGGAATTCTTTCGGATGATTGACGTTTCGGATGATTGACTTTCGGAAAATCGACGCTCTACTGTATATGAAACATCCTTTTTTACTTTCCCGGCTCTGTTATAGCCAGGCCTGCCAGTGACCAAGAGGTTTTCGTACCTGAACACTGGGAATTTGGTCGTGGGTTCAATCCTTGCTCCGACGGGTTAGCCACGTGGAATTTTCCGGGTTTTCTCTACGTCTATATCGCTTAAATAGGGGCCAGTTTCCTTAAAAACCTCCCGGAAGGTATCCCCTAGGCAGATCGCCGAAGTGTTGTATTGCCATAACTTAACAAATAAACTGTTATATAACAAAATAAAGTATGGTGATATGTCAAAAATTCGTTCACAAAACTTTACGTTTTTGGATTCAGTGGACCTTAAAATGTCATGAAATGCAAAAGAAGAAAAAAAAATTTCGGGAGAATTTTTGTATGTGTGGATGTTAATGTGTGTAAGTGGGGACACGATTTTGTTTACCGTCTTTGAAGCCCAATAACTCCTGTGATTTTCGTCAAAAATTTCTGAAATTTTGCAGGGAGGTTGTTTATTATGGGCATTGATGCTATTAAATTTTGGTGATTAAACGTTTAGGGATGGGGAGATAAAGAGAGTCGTGTGTCATATCTTGAGTAGGATCGGATTTAATCACGATTTTATTCGTTATCAGCATTTGCAATATTTTACAAAACCCATCCCTGCTCTTAAACTTAAGCTTTTTGCCGTTTTATAATATTTAATTAAAAGTATAAAAAAGTTTTTTAAAATAAAATGTAATTTACATATAATTTATAAAATCCTGATATTTTTAATAATTTGTGACTGATGCTTCGAATTTCTTTAAGGAACGAGAGAAATTTTGCACCGACCGGATCTGACCAGCCAGCCGTAGTTTCAGCACCGCTGTGTTAAATAGAAAGCGAGGAAAATCAGTACTTTTATAAAAGAAATAAAATACCGACTGAGCCGAATTTTCTCTCGTTGCCTTCGGATATCATAGTGTCACGATATGATTCTTAAAAATATGAAAACTCTACGTAAGCGTGTTTTTTTACATTTTACAGTTAAAGAGCTAGCTATTAGCTAAGCTCTCAGATAAACACGTCAGATGGCATAAATTCCAAGTATTCAAAGCAGAAAGGAATTAAATAATTTGTATTAGATACTGTGCTTTGCTTCTATTTAATGTCATTAATGTTATTAAAAATAAAATGTTTTGTTTAGGTTATAATTCAAAACGTAAAATGTTAGGTCACCGGATTTCATATTTTCCAGAAGCTAGTAGTTGGATCTCACCAACGAGCTGCCCATGTGAAGTTTGACGCGTTTTTTTTTACGTGTATAACACTTAAGTAAAAATCGGTTCCCATTAAAAGTTCCCCGGAAGGCACACCCCTTGATAGATATTCTTCATCCCAACAATCTGAAAATCCTAAAATCTACAAGAGACAGCCAGAGTTCTTGAATGAAAATCTGATATTGTAAAAATTAAAAACAAATTTCTTTTAATTAAAAAACAACAACTTTTNCAGCACTGGCGAAAATTTAAATTTGCCGACTGGAATTCTTTCGGATGATTGACGTTTCGGATGATTGACTTTCGGAAAATCGACGCTCTACTGTATATGAAACATCCTTTTTTACTTTCCCGGCTCTGTTATAGCCAGGCCTGCCAGTGACCAAGAGGTTTTCGTACCTGAACACTGGGAATTTGGTCGTGGGTTCAATCCTTGCTCCGACGGGTTAGCCACGTGGAATTTTCCGGGTTTTCTCTACGTCTATATCGCTTAAATAGGGGCCAGTTTCCTTAAAAACCTCCCGGAAGGTATCCCCTAGGCAGATCGCCGAAGTGTTGTATTGCCATAACTTAACAAATAAACTGTTATATAACAAAATAAAGTATGGTGATATGTCAAAAATTCGTTCACAAAACTTTACGTTTTTGGATTCAGTGGACCTTAAAATGTCATGAAATGCAAAAGAAGAAAAAACAATTCGGGAGAATTTTTGTATGTGTGGATGTTAATGTGTGTAAGTGGGGACACGATTTTGTTTACCGTCTTTGAAGCCCAATAACTCCTGTGATTTTCGTCAAAAATTTCTGAAATTTTGCACGGAGATTTGTTTATTAGGGACATTGATGCTATTAAATTTTGGTGATTAAACGTTTAGGGATGGGGAGATAAAGAGAGTCGTGTGTCATATCTTGAGTAGGATCGGATTTAATCACGATTTTATTCGTTATCAGCATTTGCAATATTTTATAAAACCCATNTTTTTAACAGTAAAAGAAAAATTATACTTACACAAAATAAAAATAAATTCAATGCGAGTTTTGACATTGCCTTCTTTTTATAATATTGTCAATATCTGCTTTCATGATACTAGTCTTAATTCTAAGAATGTTAGTTAAAATGGAATCACTCAACCTATTTCTTTCAGCAGTTTTGATGTTTTTCATGCGCGAAAAGAATGTGTCACAACAGTATGTTATACATGTGGAGTAGTAGAGTAGACCCCCTATTATGCGGGTTCATATAATGCGGATTCGTATATCGCGACGAAAAAATTGCGACCGTATTCATATAAAGACGCTAAAAGAGACTCATAAAATGCGGTAAAACGTCATCGCCGACTCTTGTCGCTACAGGATTGGTCGAATCTGGACCAATAGTGGGCGAGCAGCAGAACTTCTTACACGCTACCGAGAGTTTAGGCGGGTAAGTTGAGTTTACTATCGTCTGTACAGTATATAGGCCTAAATTAGGTACTGTAAGTCTAATACAGTACTGTAATTTTATACATTTATTGTGAAAAAAACATTTCTTATTCAACGGTCATAAAAATTATTTCTATTAATCCAATTTATTTCTATTAATCTCCAAAGTTCAACGAATTTTTCGCAGAAAAATAACTTATTAGAAAACGCGACCGCCGTTTGGTGCGCTGCTCCGCGACGAAAACAAGCTTAAGCAATGGCGTGGTGGAACGGTGCAAACTCGGTAAGTAATCCTACAATTTTTTGTTTATAGCATAGTTTATACGGATTATTCCCAAAAAATTATACGTGTTTTCGAAATGTTGAATCAAATTAGTTTAGAATCGATTAATTTTATGGAAGAAAACCTTTCAAACAGCCGTAGTCCGTAAACTTCACACGTGTCGGGCTGTGATTGGCTCATGTATTTAAGGATTCCTACAACACAAAATTCTTATAAAACTCTATGTGGTGATTTCTTGTAACCGTGAACGAATCAAAAGACGAGATAAGATTAACAAGAACATTTATTAGCTTATATACAACAGACTTGGATTTTACACAAATTGCGAAATTATACCCCGACTTACGCGAATTCGACTTACGCGGTTATTGCTCGGTCCCACCTATCGCGTAAGTTCGGGGTATTACTGTAGTTAATTCTAAGGGAAATAATTATATACTTTGAAAACTAAAAGAGGATCTAATAGATATGTATTAAACAAAAATAAATATTCACTTCAGTTATTAATATTTCGAGAAATTCTGCTCCACGTCACTGAGCACCTGCACAGTTGCATTCATGCTGAAATAAAAGTGAGCAGTTTTGATATGTATTTTCTAAAGTTCAGTCTTGGACCTTTAGCATTCCATTTTTTCGTCACATCTTCGAACAAATCGCTTTCCATTTCGCGCAATGTGTAGGCACGAAGGATGGCGATTACATCGCTCTATGAATTTTCAAATGACAGCAACGCGATCGCATGTAGAGAGCCAGCGTAAGCGGGACGAGCATTACACGACTCGACTTTGTTGGCCCACTGTGGTTGGTGACGAATTTGTTGCCTGACAACGTTTGTGGAGCGAGTGAACACTAAACAACATTTTTTTTAGCAACTAATCACATGATACAGTATTTCCGAAATAAAAATGGCTGCGTCAGTCGAGGATCGGCTGTTGGTTTTCTTCATTGTCAACCGAAGACAAAGAAAGAAATTAAAGAAGTAAGATGACAGATGTCGCTAATTGCTACTCATAAATTGGCGCTAGTTTCATCAGAGAGGTACAGTACGCTGCTTGATTGTTGGTGACAACAAATTTTTGTGTTTTGCAAATGTTTGGAAAACTTTCTTATCGGAAAACACATTTTGTGGTGTATAAGTCGGCCAACAGATCACGTTAGGCAACAAAATCGTGTAGTGTTCGTCCATCTACAGAATCCATGTACTAATGAACAAAATTCACCGGAGGCTTGGTTTCGATGGCCTCCGGTGAATTTTGTTTGACTATATTTGGGTACATTGGCCACTAGAGTTAAAGCTAGTTGTTTCAAGTGCTCACATATATGTATATATATATATATATATACATACAA
>NW_019384556.1:17037-28667 GCF_000671375.1 Centruroides sculpturatus
ATATCTATAAACAGATTTCTGTAATTATTAAAATTGTCTCGTTTGTTTAACAGTACAATGACTCCGAAATGCATTAACGTTTTATAACCGACACGATACTCGAATTGTAAATAAATGCATCTGATTTAAATTAATTGAAGTTTTAAGTCTTCACCCATTTGAATATCGAAATCGGAACATTTAAAACAAATTTAAAGTATGTAATTTTGTTGTTCTTGCTCCAAGCAATCAATTAATGAATAATTTTGTCGATTCGTACCGTTTACAGCATTTATCAAAGGAACGATATCTGTTTTTATCTAAACTTTTCTACGAACAAAGCTACCACTCGAATTGAAAAGCCCTCTAAACCTGCTATCGAGGGAGTCTAGAAAGTAGGTCAAATAACTTGTTTCTAATCGCTGTCTGCACTGTGGCAGGCGAGAAACGCCGTCTCTGCAATGAAATTTTTCTGAACAGCGGTCTACCCGATCTGTAAACCCGCCGTCGGCCTCTAAACGTTGTCTCTGCAATCGGCCCTGGGAGTTCGGTCGTTGTTTGCGCCTCACCAGGACGGGCTGCCCATGTAACTGAAATAATGAAAGCACATGGGTATGGAAGTATATTGGAACATAAAATTGCACCGAAGTAAATGTGCATACTTGATAAAACTGTGGTTTCTCCCGAGTTAAAAACACAGTTTTTTGCCGATTTAAATAATAAGAAATATGCCGTCATCGTCGATGAGTCAACTGACATTTTTACCCAAAAGCACTTGTGTTAGTACAATTTCTTAGTGATAGGAGAAATGAAATTGTAACTGAATCTCTAGAATTAATTCCAGTTCAAGAAGCTACAGGTGAAAACCTGTTCAATCTGATTGATGGAGAAATCAAGAGATGTGGCCAGAACCTTACGAATTGTGTAGGATTTTCATTAGATGGTGCATCCAACATGACTGGATACAATAACTCTGTTTGGTCAAGACTAAAAGAGATATCTCCTTCATGTGTTCAAGTCAAGTGTGTGTGTCATTCATTGGCACTATGCATTCATCATTCAATATCCAAACTCCCATCAAATATTGGATTTTTATTGGCAGAAATACCAAGTTGGTTTCGTCATAGCAAATTACAAAGAGATGTATTCAAGGAATTATTTGCAGCTACGAACACTTCTCCAGATCTTCAACAAACCAGAACTGAACAACTTCCATTTGAAAAACCTTCATTCACTCGGTGGCTTGTGCGTGGAAAGGTAATGTTTAATATTCTCATGAACTGGAATAAGAATTAAGAAGATGGACTTCCTGTAGACACAGAACAATTTTGGATTGGTGTGCTTCAGCGTCATGAATTTAGAGCTTGCAAGCTTTGCCCTTATTTGTCTGATAGCCCCTATCAGCAATGCTGTAGTTAAAAGGGTATTTTCTCTGTGAAAACGAAGGCAAGAAACAGAATGCAGCTAAACCTTCTTGATGCGATTGCAGTGGCGTGCCGTGACATTTGATGATAGGGAAGCTGTGTGTCTGTAAGAAACCGACTTCCAGGGGCAATCAGTTAATTGCACGTCAGGGATGGTCTAGGGCAGGGGTGGTCAACAGTTTTTGCCCCGAGTCGAATTAGAAAGAAAACTTTTTCCACGGGCCGAACCAGAGGCTGTCTTAGGAAGATTTTGAGGTGGTGCGAAATCTCATTGTGGTGTCACCCCGTAGAGACTGAATTGTAGATAGAGATTACACATACATTTTTTACATTATCATGCTTTATCAACACTCTGCGCTGTACTTACGAGATTTGTAATGGAGGATTAACCCTAAACGCTCAGTGAGCTATTGACCTTTTTTGTTTTTTTTTTTTTTTTTTATAGGCGTCAGAATTTTTCATCGAGTTATTCGAACTTCAATACCTACTTTTGAAAGATTGATTGCGGGCCAAATAAATTCATTAGACGGGTCGGATCTGGCCCGCGGGCCGTATGTTGGCCATGCGTGGTCTAGGGTCCATTCGTATCGTTTGTTCGATAAGCCAGTAAAAATAGCAGACTTCTCTAAATGTATTTTTAATATCACAATTACATTCCGAATCGCTAGCCACGATATAAGGGCTACAATTAAAAATTAAACAATAAAAACTTACTTGGTAAAATAAAATGTGTGGTGGATGTACAGTACAGTACATACCCGGTACAAAATATTCTTCAATTGTATGAATATACTTTTAAAGAAAATTATAATTAAATATAGCTTTGTAAAGAAACGTACATAAANAACTGGAGAAATTTCTGTCTTTATTACATCTAATATTACGAAGAAATCGGTTCCCACCATACTGGGCTAGAGATTGGTTCGGTTAAACTTTTGTTTAAGTAATATTCCGACTCTTTCAGCAGGGTTTTATTTATGTCCTTAATTCCATAATCTCTTAATTATTTAATTACTTCTTAAGTAGAAATAAGTTGCTACTTAAATAAGATTTTCTTCTGTAAAAATTTAGTCTATTTTGCTCCAGTCAGTCCCTGATGTGATAAGCCCTCCAATTTATAGCCATATTTATTACGCTAATTACTGTAATTTAATCTTATTAATAATAGGTTGTTAGAGACTTGCTCAACACAAAACCATAGTGACAAAATAAAAAAATTTAATAGTAATTATAAATACAACTTACCGTATTTTACGGACTATAATAAAGACGCTACGGACTATAAGACGCCCCTTAATTTTTAAGCAATTTAAAAAAAATAATAACATTTTTAACATTTTTACCGCCTAAATTCAATCCTTTTATACGGATTGAAGCAAACTCTGATCCACCAATCAACGCTTAGTAGCGCTATTGGACATCCGCTGATCGGTTGTGTTAAGTTATAAACCTACTCGCGATTCACATAATCGTGCGAGGACGGCCAAATATCTAGCAAGCAGGCGGCTAACAGCCCAGAACCGGTCCGGGATAGAATCATTGGATGCGTTATATGTGTGTAGCTTCCAGCTAAACCACGTGAGGCTGGTGCTCTGTAAAGCGCATGCACGAATGCGTATAATCTGGCTTTTTGGCAGCTGACCTGGTTTCGACAATACAGGGCCGTGTTCAGTAACGCAGAACACCTAAGTTAGAATTCTGAGTGGCTTAGTGGGCGGAGCTAAAACTACATAAAAGATGATAGTGGTGGGAGGAGTCAAGCAGTAGTTAGAAACGAGTTCAACATCGCAGCATAACTAGACTTAGCAAGAATTCTGCGTTACTGAACACGGCCCAGGGCTTCCATTCTGCCATTGATATTCGAGTATACAATAGCAATCTTATCGTTTTTTTTTTCACGTATAGTATAGAAATTTGTAATAAGATACATAATGCGGTTATAATAAAATATTAATTTTAATTAATCCAAAATACGTTAAAATATGAAAATAATCATGCAATATGTATTTATTTTTTAGAAAATACAAGGGAAGCGGCGCTTCCACTACTTCTAATGACAGCAAACCATTGTACGATTGTTAGAATCAGAGCAGTGTTACTGCTTTCAGGGAAATGTTGCAAAGACTTTCCTGCATCTTCAGAAATGCTAAAAACTTTTCAACAGACACGGTGTATACCGAATGTCATTCAGGTATGGACGATAATGATCTAAATTTGGCGCTTTTCTTATGTTTGTAATAAAAATATATTTTGCATTTGATTTGTATTGTGTGTTCTTTTCATCCTTTTTGAATATTATAGCCTATTTGAATGTATCTTCTTTTTGCCCCAAAGTACTTAGAACAAGAAAGCAATATGAAACTTGGTTTGTTTTTGAAAAAAAATACTGACTGGCCTTTTTGTGGCCTTTTTCCAGTACTGTTTAGCCTTAAACTGAGATTAGGAGATAGCAACCCGGGTTAACCAAGCGAAAAGTGTTTCTAAAAACGCTTTCCGCTTGAGCTAAACATAAATGCCGTAATCAGAGCCATAACTAGGATTTTGGACACCTATGGCCAAGAATAAAAATGGCGCCTTTTCAATTTTTATTATTAAAAAAGTAATAATTTTATTCTAAAAAATGGTATTGTAAAAAAATTATCTAATGACATTTAAATACTATATAAATATAAATATAAAAAAGTTTTTTGTGTTGTTAATTTCGAATACATATTATTTGGAAACCTTCTAGTTGGCGCCTTTATTAAATTGGCGCCTATGGCGGGGGCCACATTGACCATACCCTAGTTACGGCTCTGGTCATAATCTATCCTTTAATTCCAGTTACAGCCGAAAATGATACTTTAGTTAAAGAACTACAACATTTAAATAAAGAGATATAAAGAATTGAGCATTCCTCTTTCCGAAAATGTGAGCGAAGTAGAGATAGAAGACAGATAATTATATTTAAAACATGGTATTTTGTTATTCTTCAGGTAACTTTCAGAATTATTTTATAAAATTAAATCCTTCTTAATCTTTCCATAATACTGTATTTTAATCAACAGTCACTTCGACTTTTTTTTCACAGTATAATATCACATTACATATACAAGCGTCCATTTTGTTTTACACGTGTATTGCTGCAACGATCTCTTCAAGCAAACGTTTAAAAACGGTTCGCTACTTTACAGAGCTTCATTTAGAAATGCTTTGCTGTGTAGCGATCGAGTATGAAGAGCTGCTCGCGACCAAACGTTCAGAAACGGTTCGCTACAGACAGCCGGATGGCCGAAAGGTTAAGGTGACAGCCTACCGCTCTGGGGACCCGTGTTCGATTCCGGACGGGTCGGAAAAATCTCCAGGAATTTTTCGGGGAGTGGTCCATTCGGATATGTCGGGCCCCGTCCCTTACCAACCGGCCGTCCCATTATAGGCCTGACACGAACCCATAATGGGCTTGCTAATAGAGACCCTCTTAGTGCCCACAAAGCGGAAAGAGTTTTAAAAAAGATGGTTTGCTACATTACAGCGCTTCATTTAGAAACGCTTTGCTGTGTAGCGAACGAGCAGCGCTGCATAAAGAAACGCGACCTTAACGAATAATTTTCATCAAGTAGATTTTTTAATTTAAATTTTTGCCAGAAAACGAATGATAAACTATTTTTACGGATCATCTTAAATGACATTATTTATTTTCCACTTATTTCTACTTATTTGATTTTGTACAATATCCATGTTTTTTTTTTTTTTTATGAATTATCATCAGTTGTAGCTAGAGGGCAGCACAAGAATAATAAAATGATTTTTCCGACAGAGGGCGTTTAAAAGCATCTCTCATAGTCGCCATTTTCGTTGTTTACTTCGTTAAAATTTTCTAATCTGAAAAATTTTTTCCTTGAAATCGACCAAATATATCTATTAAAATATTAAAGACAAACTTAACTACTTAAAATGTCGGAGTCTGATTGGGATACGGTGACTTATTTACGAAAAAAGCCACCAAAAGCCAGCCAGTTACGTACACAGCAGGTGAGTATTAGGCTTAAGTCCATGATATTTCATCATAAATCTATTTTGTACATTGACTTTCAACTAAAATGGTAATCTTTAAGACATGGTGCAATTATATAATTAATGGCATACAATATCTTTCATGTATAAGTAATTTAATTATTTTTGCAGTATGTTTTATTCTGTTCAAATAAATAATTAAATTTGTTTTCATAATTTCATCTTGTTTAAGTGAGATGCTTACATATAAAAAGGTTAGTTTGTTTATACTATTTAAATTTAAGTAATATGAAATTACTATAAATTCTGACAGCAGATTTGAAGAACCACACTTTATTGAAGGATTACATCTACATAATTGTATTATTTTTTGGAACCTTCTGTAAACTTGACATGTCTGCAGCTGAAATAACACTTCATATCATTTAACATGATTATTCTTTTACATTCTTACATTTTGGTTTCAATAGTGATTCTCTTTTCATTATACTGATGACAGATTTAGAACTTTTACTTAATATGAAAATGGTATGTAAATATGTCATAAATTGTGTATATTTAATTTCATCAGTAATTTGTATATGTATATATATATATATAGAGAGAGAGAGAGAGATTGGTATTGTGTTTGATACATTATCCATATGCTTTGTTTTTCAAATATTGGAGTTCTGACATTCCTTACATAATGACTGAGTTCTGTTGCTATGACTAGGTTGTTGAGTGAATTAGTTGATAGACAAGGAGCGTAATTGTTTTAATTATTCTTGATAAAGAAATGGTCAAAAGGAAATAATCTCTTATAAACACACTGTAAAATAAACGACTTACTTCTGCTGTAAACCAAAACACTGCTTATTTCAAAATATTTTCACAAATGTTTTCGAACTTAGTTCTTCTTCAGGTGAATAAATCGGGTAGAATCGATGTTATTCGAAAAGCTGAACGGATTACGTTCAGATTTTCGAATAACATCGATTCTACCCGATTTATTCACCTGAAGAAGAACTAAGTTCGAAAACATTTGTGAAAATATTTTGAAATAAGCAGTGTTTTGGTTTACAGCAGAAGTAAGTCAGTCAAAAGGAAACTCCATCTCGATAAATTTGCTTTAGCAAGCATATCTTGCATATTACAGAACATAAAAATACAATCAGCAAAAATTATTAAATTGTACTGTATTAAAAAAATTAAGTTCATTTATTTAAAAAATCACTGAGATTAATATTTTAGTTGTTGAATCCTTCAAAGGGTTGAAGCCAAAATGGTTTCAGGTCATTATTGTCATTGTTGCAGTTATCGGGAACTCTAGAGGACTATGGCAAGGGAGATGACTGCAAAGAAATAGAAGTACTTGTAAGGGTAGGAATACTGGATGTAGCTTTTGAGAAGAATCTCATTAGTGTGGTCTGCTTTGTAAGTTTCCTTTTGTTCTTCATAAATTTTATGACGGTATCATAAAAGTTCATTCATTGCCATTCCACTTTTGTGAACTATTCAGCAATCAGATCCATGTAGTTCCCTGTAGTTCTAATAAAGACATACTTGATTTCAAGAACACACCAGCTAACAACCTTTCTTCTTCCTCTTCCAAGTGCTGCTAGCTACACTTACAATTCTATTCCCCTTCTTTTGATTCTTGATGCTTCCTCCAGATAAAGTCATGCTATTTCTTTTTGCCAACATCTTGTACTATGGAATGCACAATAAAGTACAAATATATAAATAAAATATGTGGTCTTGGAGATTGTGATCACTGTGTAATAAATACTGACTAACTATGGGAATGAGACTTAAGACTACAAATCCCTTTCTCTGTCTGAGTCTAGGGTATTCCCTAGACTCAGACAGAGAAAGGGATTTCCCTTGTTGGAGGAGAGCTGGTTGTAAGTTCACATGGTTGTTAAGTGAGGATTGACTGTATATATTTAAAATATTTCAAATAATATTGGATTGTTTGGAAAGTTCGTAGCAATTTTTGATAGCCGACAGTTGAGACACTGATTGAAGTGAAAATGATTAGAATTGTACAAACCAATGAATATTACAATAAATGACCTTGAGACATGTCCGTTACAAAAACACCATTTAAGATTATTCAAATATCGTTTAATTTGTCTCATTGCAAAAATGGATGCAAACAATGTGCATTATTGACACTTGTTTTTTTTTTTTTTTTTATCGTAAAGGAAGAAATGCTGTACAAACAGCAAAAAAGATATGTGATGTTTATGGTGGGAGTCTGTAGCAGAATCAACTGTTCAAAAGTGGTTTGCAAAATTTAAAGCAGGTAATTTCAGCCTTAAAGATGCTCCCTGCTCGGGAAGACCTTCCGTTATTGAAGAAGACCAGATCAAAGCATTATTGGATGAAAACCCTCATTATACACTCAAGAAATTGCAGACATAGCGAAGTCATCAAACAGTACTGTATTTCAACATCTAAAGAAGCTTGGATATGTGAATCGTTACGACATTTGGATACCTCACAACTTAACAGAAAATAACTTACTGGATCGCATCTCCATTTGTGATTCTCTTGAAAGATGAAATGAAAATGACCTTTTTCTGAAGCATTTAGTGACAGGTGATGAAAAGTGAATCATTTATAATAACATTAGCCAAAAACGATCATAGGGTAAGAAAAATGAACCACCATTAAAAACTCCAAAGGCCAGTCTTCATCCAAAGAAGGTCATGTGGGATTGGAAAGGAATCCTGTACTACGAGCTGCTTTCACAGAATCAAACAATTGATTCTGATATTGTTATTCAGTATTGTTTCCAATTGGATAAACTGAACGTGACAATTAAAGAAAAATGTCTGGAACTGGCCAATAGAAAAGACATTGTGTTTCACCAAAATAATGCCAGACCATACACATTTTTATGAACACGCCAAAAATTATTGGAACTAGGCTGGGATGTTTTACCTCATCTCCCCCATACTCACTCAACCTTGCCCCATTGGACTACCATTTGTTTCGTTCTCTGCAAAATTTCCTTCATGATAAAAACTTTGACACTTTGGAAGCTTGCAAAAACCACATGGATCAGTTTTTTGCGTGAAAAACTGGAAAGTTCTACAAAAAGGGTATCATGAAGCTCTCCCATAGATGGCAACATGCCATTAAAAACAATGGCACATATGTAATGGAATAAAAGTGTATTTTTAGTTTTAAAACAGTTTCTTTTATTTCTCTTAAAAATTGCTATGAACTTACCAAACAAACCAATATATAAAAATTTGTTATAAAAGTTAAAATTTTTATTTTTGAGATATAAGCACATTATGCAATTGGTTAGTTTTTTGTTCGTTTGTTGTGAAACCTGTGTCAACTAAATAAAAGGTGGAGAATAAGCCATGTGAAGTTTAGACTATTTTGTAAATAGTCTAAACTTCGAATTATGAAGAAAATACATCCTGAGTTATCACAAAAATTGTAAGCCATGTGATTGTTTTAAAACATGATCTAGTGTTCAACAGTTCTAAAGAAAATGGTTTTTATTCTAAAATCTGTTCTGTAACTGACTCCACTAAGTCTAGTCCAAAAATAAGTGTTTTAAGGATTATACAAGGAAAACTCAGTAAATATAATATTGTCGTAACTGCCATTATAATTGGGATGTAAGGAAGTTTGCTAATCTGTGAACCAAAATGATTTTTTCTGCATGGCTTGAGTAGTAATTATGACAACACTGCTACATCTGTACCTGGCAGCATGATTCCAAAATGACCACAGCACTTTCGAATTACACTACTAAGGAGCAGCTTGATGATATTCATTTTTTTGAATGCTGAGAAAGTGAAATCACAGTATGGTAAGAACTATTTTAATGTGATTTAGCTGTGTATCAATGGGTACAAAGATTCAAGAATGGGAGGTCGAATGCGATCAATGACATATTCTGAATGCCTAACCATTATGACAACTAATAACATAAGAAACAATTGATTATGGAATCTTTAGAAATATTGTCAATTGTGATTCTATACTAAAGAGTTTAACGTGAGTCACAGATCAGCCTACCACATGGGATACTGCAAGATTTTCAGCAGATGAGTTCAGATTATTTTTTGATTTTCCCTTATACCTACATATATTTGTTTCCTATAATCCATTCTCGTAATTGTTTTTGGATTTATATTAGTTAATTTTTAAATGAAAATTTTTTCTAACAAAATTCTAAATAATTTAGTTCCAAAATTTTTTATATATATTCTGATAGTCATTGGTATAAATTGTTTATTAAAACATTGTATCATACAATGTAATGCTCATTGCAACATAATTTATTTCTGTAATATTAAAATAATAATTCAAAAAATAGACTATTTTTTATTTAGAATTTATTCTTGATTGTTGTCATTATTTTTATTGAATTTATTTTGTTTATATAGATTACATATAATGTTTATCAGAAAGTTATATGCAAATGACTTTGATTTTAATGTTATAAAAATAAAATATTTTATAAAATTAGTCAAAGTGCAGAACAGTATGTTAGACTATTTATAAAACTATTATTCCAAAGTTTTCAAAATTCGTTTGATAGTAGAGAGGTTGAGGCACACGTTTTAAACGTGTAAACGTGTACATGTGACGTTCGGCGCCGCTTTCCCGTAAGCCTAAAAGTTTGACAATGATGTTTGGATAGTCGGTGGAATCACGCTCGACATTCCAAACACTATCGTCAAACTTTTAGGCTTACGGGAAAGCAGCGCCGAACGTCACACGTACACGTTTACACGTTTAAAACGTGCGCCTCAACCTCTCTAATATGAAATTGAAGATTTACCTCTAAACTTTCTGAAGATCAACAAATTATATTAAAATTAAACCTTTTCTACTTTGTGAAATGAGTTTGGCAGGATTTTATTTTTTTTATGAAAATTTTTAAAACAAAAATAAAAACTTAGTTTAAAAATATTTTTATATATAAATCCTTTTTTTTAAAAGAACTTGCACTTAAGTTTAGATCTTTCTTCATATTTAAAATTACAGTAGAGAATCGATTATCTGAATGTCAATCAACTGAAACGTCAATTAACCAAAAGCTTTCCAGTCTGCAAATTTAAATTTCTGCTAGTTTTGTGGTGCTGCAATCTTTGGCTATGTCTTGGGCTACTCCAATATTATTTTTATTGGTGTGTGGTTTTAGCTGGCAGCACTGGCGCGACCATTAGAGAGTACTTAAGGACACACCAGGATTTGAACAAATTTCAACATGGGATAGGTTAATATATTTTTTGTACATAATTGGTTATCCAAAAAATCGATTTTCCAAACAACCCCAATTCCCAATTGATTAATTGATGCTCTATTGTAATTCAATTTTTCTAAAATATTCAAACTTGTATTTTTCATCCTGTTTACTCTTAAATTTCTAATATTTCTAACATTTATGACTGAAGTGGATTCAATTCTTGTAAGGAAAGCAATAACAATGTTTATTATAATTGGGTTTAAATTAGTAATTTTACATTTGCCATATCTGAGTTAGAGTAATGGTTCATTATAGTAAAGAACACTTAAAATGTCACATGAAACATGCATGTCAAACCATAGCTTGTTATTAATTTGTAGTATGTAAAAACTATTTAATTACGGTTACTTTTAAAATTTCTACAATTTTGAAATTAAACATTTTCAAACCTATGTTTATATGGAATTTTTTCATTTTTATGACCCATAGAACATGCTGTTAAAGTTTGTAGACTTTCAAAAATATTCTGCATAAAAACAGATATTATTCTTCATCACAAACTTAGATATTGAGCACGTCTGTTGTTGTTAGGTCATCTGCTCTGTAAAATTATTCAGAATACATTTTTTTTAATGTTGATATATAATTATAATAAGAAATTTTCTTCATATATAATTTAATTTAATATAATTTTTTTTAATTAAATGGTTGAAAATACATTGTGTAATTTGTTAATGAGCATCAAGTAAGAAGATAAAGTAAGTTTAGGTTCATTTTAACAAATACTAATCACAATTACAGTATAGCGTCAATTTTCTGAAAGTCAATCATCCGAAAGAATTCCAGTCGGCAAATTTAAATTTTCACCAGTGCTGTGGCGCTTCAATCTTTGGCTATGTCTTGGGCTACTCAAATATTTTACGTTTTTGATACTAAATTAACATCTGAAGTATAATTTTTTATTGTTTTTATATTTTTCAATATATTTATTTTGTTTGTACAAAATAAAAAAATAATTTTTAACGATA
>NW_019384556.1:29141-39146 GCF_000671375.1 Centruroides sculpturatus
TGTGCACATGCTTTGTCAAAAATGGAGAAGACGGAGACTCGTGCAGTTATAAAATACCTGACAAAAACAGGGTTGACCCCATCTCAAATCAAAGCTGACATGGATGAAGTTTTGGGAGAGTCTGCTCCTTCGTACACCACTGTGAAAAAATGGACAGCCCTTTTTAAATCTGGCAGAGAGAGAATGGAAGATGACCTGCGCAGCAGATGGCCGTCAACTGCTGTCACTGAAGAAAATATCGACAAAGTTCACAATTTGGTATTAGCAGATCACCGTTTGAAAACGCGTGAGATAGCTGAGACAACAGGCATCTCTGTCGACTGAGTGCACCACATCCTAACCGAAAATTTGGGTATGACGAAAGTCTCAGCAAGGCGGGTGCCGGGTCTGCTGACCACTGAGCAAAAATGTGTTCGCACTTTGATGTAAAAGGAGTGTTTGGACTTTTACCAGAAAACCCACTGGATTTCTTGCGTTGGTTTGTGACTACTGACGAAACGTGGATCCATTACTACACTCCTGTAACAAGAGAACAGTCGAATCAGTGGAAACACCACAGTTCGCCACCACCAAAGAAGGCAAAGACAGTTTCATCAGCGGAGAAAGTGATGGCCTCGGTTTTTTGGGATGCTAAAGGCATCATCTTTACCGACTACCTAGAAAGAGGAAAGACCATTAATTAATGCTGTCTATTACTGTGAACTTTTGGAAAAACTGAAGAAAGAAATCGAAGAAAAGAGGCCACACTTGAAGAAGAAAAAGGTTCTGTTCCACCACAATAATGCACCTGCACATTCCGCCAGAATCACTGAACAAGAGATAAACAAACTTCGCTTCCACATAGTTTCACAAACTTTAGTTCCACATCCACTGTACTCACCTGATTTTGCCCCCAGTGACTTCCACCTTTGTCCAAACCTAAAAAAATTCTTGGCTGGAAAGAGATTCCACTTAAATGACGAAATCATCTCTGAAGTGAACGAGTATTTTACACGCCTTGACAAATCGACCTATTGTGATGGCATAAAAAAGCTAGAACATTGTTGGAATAAGTGCATTGCTAACAAAGGAGACTACATTGAAAAATAAAAAAAGTTTTAACATTATTTTGTTTGTTGTTCTATTTGAGGCCGCAAACTTTCCGAACAGCCCTCGTATTTTCTTCTAAAGAACTTTTGGACTTGTGTCACTAATGGCTAACAAAGTAAACATGTATAGCACACAAATGTTACACATTCCACATGATGCAAGGATGAATGTCATGCTTGTGTGCTAATTGAACTTGTTTAATTAATTTCAAAAATTGAATAACTCCCTTTTTATTGAATGAAAAACAGTGTAATGGAAACTTCCCAATTTAATTTTGGAAATTTTTTATAAATAATTTATTCATTCGTGTTCATTTAGAGATTTGAAAAAAGTGATAGGTTATGTTTATGTTAGAATTTGCATACAGTAAAAATATTAACTTGTACTGGAACTAGAAAGAATTAATCAAAATGCACAGTTATTATTTTTTTGTAATTTTAATCAGAGCACAGGAGACATCAGCATCGATGCTCAACCTGATACCGATCGGATAGTATTAATATTCCTCCAAATTTTGAAACTCTCCCTTGTAATTCCAGCTTTTTGTTTACCTTTCTGACAAATAATTTTTTATAGTATTCGCAAAACTGTTGGACGGGCATTTGTTAAGTTTTGCGTTAGGGTTTATTTACGAAAGGTGAAAGTTTAACTGTCCCATTGAATATTCGTTAATGTTTTAATACCAAATTTCAAATTTCATCCAGGCCTTGCATTTAAATAATTTTTGTGGGCTAGTTGATTTCTGTTCTCTGAATTTTTGTAAGTGCTTTTCTAAACTTTTTACTTAAAAAAGAAACTGATAATATTATTGAGCCTAAAAAGAGGAGTGTCAAGAACTGTGCTCACCATAGAAACCAAGTTAGAGTTAATAGCCAAGGTAGAAAGTGGGCACAAGATGTCTGATGTTGCTCGGCAGTATGGCTTGAACAGGTCTACAGTAGGCACAATCTTAGCTATGAAAGATATATCAAGAAGTCTTAAGCTGCTATTGGAGTAATGAAAATCACATCTGAGAAATAAAAAGCATTTTAGAGCTCATAACGGAACCTGAAACTGATTTGATGACAGAAGAACTCCTAGAACTCTCAAATGAAGAATACCAAGAAACTCAGTGAGATGTGTTTTCTTTTGAAAAAGAAAAAGACGAAAGAAGACCAATGTCGACATCTGCTACTATAGATCTTTTGAGAAGTGGGAGGATGTCAGAACAACAATCATCCAAGTGGTATCCAAACCAGAATAGGGTTAATGGGGTTGGGGATCTTTACAATTACAATACTATTAATTATTTCGAAAAATTCTGAAGAAAAGAGAAAAGCAATCGACATTAGACAGATTCTTTAACCCCCACAAACAGAAAAAACATGACTAATAAAAATGCAAGACTGCATATATATGTACTTTTACTATTACATATAAATAAACTTAGTAAAAAAGTATATATTTTTTATTTTTTGGAGTCTACGGAACGAATTAATCAAATTTCCATAAAAGCCTGTAGTAAATCAATAATCAGATAATGAACAAAGTCTTGGAATGGATTATGTTCGTTAACCGATCACCCACTGTACATTTCTTTGTTTTCTATTGGAGACACACAACATAGCAAAGCACATATTACTCTCTAATAAATGCTTTACAAATTGTACATTGATCTGTTTAATGATGATATAGTTTGCAACATTCTATTTCAATGAAAAGGTGCATTTTGAGAATATTGCTTTTTATCAATTTTCTATTTTAAATTGATGCATGTTAATATTTTTCAATTACAGTAAAAAGTAGATTTAACAGATAAAATTTATAGTTTGTTTGTCATACATGAAAATTAACACACTGTTAAAATGCTTTTAACATGTAAATAAATTAACAGGTTTTTCAAATTCAAAAGACATTGCCCATTAAGAATATTCAAAAAATGTTTGTTTATTTATTTTGATTTAGATTGTATATTTTTATTACAGTCTTAAAACTGTGAAGTATACACAAGCAATAACACATATAGAAAACTTTTCTGTTGAAATAACTTCTCATACATGCATAATTTTAACTACACAAACATATCTCATAAGTAAAAACAGATAAATTAACTCATTTGTCAATTTTTTATATACTTTTGGCTTTAACAGAAAACTCTTGCCTGAATTATTTCATTGAATTGAGCAATCATTCATCATACTAACACTACTGGTGTGAGAATTAAGAACAACTACGAAATTACCAATATACCAGCATAAATTCATTTAAAAACGAACGTTTTCTGCCGTCTTCAACGGTCATCATCAGGTTTGAATCCAAAAGTTCAAAAAATCGAACATCGCAGGTATGCGCATGTCTGATGCAGAGCCTTAATAAAATTATTCATGTAATTGGTTTCCTGCTTCAAAAATTGAGTTACTGTATACAAATTTACAGTCAATATTGAAATATCTTACTTTTTATGAAGTTCTTCTAGTATCTTATTACTTACTTATCTATACTAATATTATAAAGAGGTAAAATTTGTAAGTTTGGATGTAGTAGGTAATCTCTAAAACTACTCATCTGATTTCAAAAATTCTTTCAACAATATTTAAAGTGGACGTNATGTTAGAATTTGCATACAGTAAAAATATTAACTTGTACTGGAACTAGAAAGAATTAATCAAAATGCACAGTTATTATTTTTTTGTAATTTTAATTTATGGTCTATTTCTTTAATGTTCTTTTTACTTTATTATTTAACTGATGAAGATCGTTAAAGATGATTGAAAACATTTTTACAATACTAAATTATTTGCTGAAATATTTAAAAAGGTGAATTTGCATACATTTCTGCCATGGACAATCATCATGCTGGTGAATTTAATATGTAAGCAATAAGTCTTTTTGCCAAATCTGGAAAGAAAACCATATGTACAGTACTGTACAAGTTACACTTTCTTTTAATTTATTAATTTGAGTTAATTAACTGCTGTATGTACAATTTTCCTAAATTTTATGTTTATAAAAAAAAAACTTTGCTAATAAGAGTGATGTTTATTTTTTATTTGTTTTAACACAAATGGGTTAATTTCTGAACAAATTTCTGAATAGAGTATACAATTTTTAAAATTATTAATTCAATTATATGTATGAGAAAAGTATAACATCAATATTATTTAAAATTATTTTAGTGTAGCTCTCTCTAAAACTAATTTTAAATACAGTGGGTGATTGTTAACGAACAGTTTGAATAGCAAACAAATTGGATAATGAACACTTTAACAAAAGATTTTTATGATTGGATAACAAACACTTTACTAAACAAACGTAAAAAGAAGTGACGGAAAATAACGAATATCAATTGATTTTCCCTTGTCTTCAGGTAACAGTTCGAAACCTTTCAGAGCACAGGAGACATCAGCATCGATGCTCAACCTGATACCGATCGGATAGTATTAATATTCCTTCAAATTTTGAAACTCTCCCTTGTAATTCCAGCTTTTTGTTTACCTTTCTGACAAATAATTTTTTATAGTATTCGCAAAACTGTTGGACGGGCATTTGTTAAGTTTTGCGTTAGGGTTTATTTACGAAAGGTGAAAGTTTAACTGTCCCATTGAATATTCGTTAATGTTTTAATACCAAATTTCAAATTTCATCCAGGCCTTGCATTTAAATAATTTTTGTGGGCTAGTTGATTTCTGTTCTCTGAATTTTTGTAAGTGCTTTTCTAAACTTTTTACTTAAAAAAGAAACTGATAATATTATTGAGCCTAAAAAGAGGAGTGTCAAGAACTGTGCTCACCATAGAAACCAAGTTAGAGTTAATAGCCAAGGTAGAAAGTGGGCACAAGATGTCTGATGTTGCTCGGCAGTATGGCTTGAACAGGTCTACAGTAGGCACAATCTTAGCTATGAAAGATATATCAAGAAGTCTTAAGCTGCTATTGGAGTAATGAAAATCACATCTGAGAAATAAAAAGCATTTTAGAGCTCATAACGGAACCTGAAACTGATTTGATGACAGAAGAACTCCTAGAACTCTCAAATGAAGAATACCAAGAAACTCAGTGAGATGTGTTTTCTTTTGAAAAAGAAAAAGACGAAAGAAGACCAATGTCGACATCTGCTACTATAGATCTTTTGAGAAGTGGGAGGATGTCAGAACAACAATCATCCAAGTGGTATCCAAACCAGAATAGGGTTAATGGGGTTGGGGATCTTTACAATTACAATACTATTAATTATTTCGAAAAATTCTGAAGAAAAGAGAAAAGCAATCGACATTAGACAGATTCTTTAACCCCCACAAACAGAAAAAACATGACTAATAAAAATGCAAGACTGCATATATATGTACTTTTACTATTACATATAAATAAACTTAGTAAAAAAGTATATATTTTTTATTTTTTGGAGTCTACGGAACGAATTAATCAAATTTCCATAAAAGCCTGTAGTAAATCAATAATCAGATAATGAACAAAGTCTTGGAATGGATTATGTTCGTTAACCGATCACCCACTGTACATTTCTTTGTTTTCTATTGGAGACACACAACATAGCAAAGCACATATTACTCTCTAATAAATGCTTTACAAATTGTACATTGATCTGTTTAATGATGATATAGTTTGCAACATTCTATTTCAATGAAAAGGTGCATTTTGAGAATATTGCTTTTTATCAATTTTCTATTTTAAATTGATGCATGTTAATATTTTTCAATTACAGTAAAAACTAGATTTAACAGATAAAATTTATAGTTTGTTTGTCATACATGAAAATTAACACACTGTTAAAATGCTTTTAACATGTAAATAAATTAACAGGTTTTTCAAATTCAAAAGACATTGCCCATTAAGAATATTCAAAAAATGTTTGTTTATTTATTTTGATTTAGATTGTATATTTTTATTACAGTCTTAAAACTGTGAAGTATACACAAGCAATAACACATATAGAAAACTTTTCTGTTGAAATAACTTCTCATACATGCATAATTTTAACTACACAAACATATCTCATAAGTAAAAACAGATAAATTAACTCATTTGTCAATTTTTTATATACTTTTGGCTTTAACAGAAAACTCTTGCCTGAATTATTTCATTGAATTGAGCAATCATTCATCATACTAACACTACTGGTGTGAGAATTAAGAACAACTACGAAATTACCAATATACCAGCATAAATTCATTTAAAAACGAACGTTTTCTGCCGTCTTCAACGGTCATCATCAGGTTTGAATCCAAAAGTTCAAAAAATCGAACATCGCAGGTATGCGCATGTCTGATGCAGAGCCTTAATAAAATTATTCATGTAATTGGTTTCCTGCTTCAAAAATTGAGTTACTGTATACAAATTTACAGTCAATATTGAAATATCTTACTTTTTATGAAGTTCTTCTAGTATCTTATTACTTACTTATCTATACTAATATTATAAAGAGGTAAAATTTGTAAGTTTGGATGTAGTAGGTAATCTCTAAAACTACTCATCTGATTTCAAAAATTCTTTCAACAATATTTACAGTGGACGTTCAAGGTAAACATACGCTGTATATTATTCCGTTAAAGTTTCATATAAATTAAAAGATATCATCTAGGTAAGCATTATATTTTTGGTGTCAGCGGGTGGCAAGGGGCAAGACATGTACGTATACAAGATCGGTAACTGCACGGCACACAGTTGTGTGGTCGATGAGATACGCAGTGCCCATGTCTGAACTTGTGATATATAAAATTACATGTCCTGACCGATTCATCATTGCTCAGAGTAAACCACTAAACCTAAAGAGTGAAACTTGGTACTCAGTTAGGATATGTCATGAAAATGCACACTAAGAACAGATTTTTCAAAATTCCTCCGCAGGGGAGGGGGAGAAGATTAAGGCTTAACCTGAAGAATGTACTACTGTACTATTTTAGATGTAATTTTTTCTTTTTATAGTAACAACTAATGTTGAGAATCTTAGTGAAGTATCGAGGGAGGGTTATTTCTATCAAATTGCAAATTCCACACAGGTGAAGCCACGGGTTAACAGCTAGTATTTTATAAATACAGTAAAATCCACTTATTGTTATGATGGATATTGTTTATACTCACTTAATGTTATCACAATTAGCAAGTATTTTGTAAGTTAATAATAATAATAGTAATAAATTATTATTATTTTTTATGGATGAAAAAAGAAAACCTTTTCAATATTTTGAAAGTACTGAAAGTGAAGATGAGTCAGATTTTGAACAACATAGAAACAATTTGAAGAGATAATGACTCATAACAATCCAAAAAATAATAATAATAAATAAACACAAGTTACTGAAAGTGAAACTGAAATACATCTGCAAATGATGATGATTGGCATGATATTATAGAAAATAAAGATATGCTATACTAAATAGTTGCCAGATACTCATATAAAAATATACTCATATGCAATTTTTGGATCCAAAAAGTTTCTTGCAGTGCAAAGGATTAATTGTCTATTTAAAGTATTGTTATTTAATAGTTATTCATATACAATGGATGATCAAAAACTAAGGTTACAAAGCCTGCAGTGAAAAGTGTACATTTTATTTCATACAACTAATATAGCCAACTGATAGTATACATTAGGTTATTTTTTGACATAGTCTCCATATCAGTTTAGGCACTTGTCATTTCATGTGATGAGTTTGAAAATTCTCTCCTGATAAAAATCCTGTCCTTGTGTGTTCAGCCAAGTTGTCACAAAGTGTTTCACTTCCTCGTCTGAAGCGAATCAATATCCTGCTAGGTTCTCCTTCAAGTGAGGAAACAGGTGAAAGTCACTTGAAGCGAGGTCAGGGCTGTAGGGAGGGTGGTCAATGATGTCCCAGCGAAACTGTTTCATCAGCATGGTGATCTTCTGGGCTGTATGAGGTCATGCTTCCAAATGACATTCCCAATTCTACTGTCATACTGTAACATGATCCTCCTGTTGTCCTCAATCAACTCCTCCATGCGAGCTGTGTTGATATCTGTTGATGCCGTGCTGGGTCAGCCACTGCGATCCTCGTTGGTAACATTTTCTCTACCAGCCACAAACTTCTGACACCATTTTGCAACATGCTGACAAGACATTACAGTCTCTCTGTAAACCTCTACCAGCTGCCAGTGAATTTCAGCTGCAGTTACATGTTTTGCCCACAGAAATCGAATAACTGAGCAGATTTCTTCGCAAGACCAGTTTTCCAAACGAGTTGCCATTTGTGTTTACCTACAACTAGCATTGTGGTGGCGGGTGGCTGAAACTCTGCTTAGTTGCCAACTGCATGTATTGGAATTACCACACACTTCTCATTTCTCTATAACAAACAAAACTTTAGAATATCAGCCTTGTAACCTTAGTTTTTGATCAACCCTCATAAAATGGTGATTGATATTATGAAAATTTACTTATCAAAGAGTGTATAAAACTGTGGAATAAAAACATATTAATGTTTTTATTCCACAAAGTACTATTAACCAAAAAGTACTATTAAGTACTTTTTGGTTTATGCTTCTGACACAATATAGTGCTATAAATTAAGACACTTGGCGGATTTTCTCATCTTTATTTAGTTGACTAAATAAAGATGAGAAAATCCGCCAAGTGTCTTAATTTATAGCACTATATTGTGTCAGAAGCATAAACAAATAGCAAAGCACGGTTTCATATCATCAAAATACTTTTTGGTTAACAAGATGTCAGAACTCTATCACAAAAGACTATCACATTTAACAATTTAGCCCATGCCACTGTGCCAGCTTTGAGTAGCCCACATGACTGTTTGTGGATTATTTGATGTTATATAGTTTTAGAGGGTGTGTGGGCTCGCCCCCACCTGGGCACATAGGCACATATCTGCATGCTTTGCATGTAGAATATGCAGTAGACTGATACATGTTAAAAGCTGACCTTTGAAGACTGATATCATGTGAAGGGTCAACAATTCTGGGGTGGTGTGAAACTCTTCATTCAGAGCTTGAATTTTATCTATTTCTGTACATATCGGCTGACGTCCTATTAACCAAAAAGTCTTACAATTTGTTTCTCTACAATATATTTATTGTTGTTTTAAAGCAACAAAAATCTTTATAAATCTTTAACATGATGATAATTGCAATTATCAGCATGTTAACAATTGTTAACATAAATGACAAGTGTAAAAATTTACTGCATAAGAACAGCTGTTAATGCAATATTATAAAAATTTATTGTTTTTCAAATTTTAAGATTTTGTGCAATGAAAATTTTATCTTTAAGAAAAAAAAAGAAAAAAAATGTACAGTTCAAGAGCAGATGATATTACCATATTTATTCAATTATAAGCTGACCCCAGGAAATTGGAAACAAAAATAAATAAAAAATGAAAATTTATTAATCAGGCATGAGGAATAAATTTTATACCATTTAATTGTTCAGTTGCTGACATTAGATGACTCAAATTCATCTTCACTTGATACTGATTCTAAGCCGAGGGACATTTTTTTGAACTGCGAAAAAATTAAAAAAAGGTTGGCATGTAATCCAGTAAATATGGTAGTTAAACTTCAGAAAATCTGAAACTGTATTATTTGATTTATTTTTTATTTAAAAAACTTGATAACTTTAAACCATTCAAAAGAGCAATATTTTGATATGAATGAATTGAACAAAAATCAACAAATTTGTGAATTTTTTTAGCTCCTATACAGTAATACCCCGAACTTACGCGATAGGTGGGACCGAGCGATAACCACGTAAGTCGGGGTATAATTTTGCATATAAATACATACAAATAACACAAAATAAATTGTAGCTATATGTCGAACACGTCCGAATATGTAAGCCGAACAATAGTGTGGGGGGAAATGAGTAATTAAGAGTTGCGTGGCGCTCAAACAAAAGACGAATCGACGAGATTTGAAAATCGCGTAACTCCGGATTCGCGTAAGTCGGGGT
>NW_019384556.1:40481-68771 GCF_000671375.1 Centruroides sculpturatus
GAGTTTAGACTAATTCATTATATTAGGAGGTGGAAACGTTGTTGAGATGGGTTCTTACAATAGTTTAGACCAGATACATTCGCGAAAGTGGTCGCTTATTACAGGTGTTGTATGTTGTTTCGGACCAAAAATCGATGCCCGCGGTCGCGTTACACAGGTGGTCGTTTAATACAGGTAACTTATACGAAGACTCTATGGATAAACTATTCCGTGCCAGAAATTTTTGCCCGTTTTGACAGGTGCCCGTCTAATGCAGGTGGTCGCCTAAGCAGTTTTCACTGTATATAGATTACATTTATATTTTGAGGGTTTTTTTGAAGTAGAACCTGAGATGGCCACTAAAGATTTGTAAAAACTTTATGAAACTCTGTAAGAATGTTTGTAAAAAGATTTTTCTGTTTTAAATTGAAATGAACTTTATTTTTCACTATGCATTTATAAATTTGTTTGTCATCACTACAGATTAGAAGTTTATTGAAAATTGTTTTATCTTAATAATTATAAATTATTTGGATGTGAAACTTATTCTCTTTAAAATACCTAATGTAAAGTAATTTTATACATACAATTTTACAGAAATTATATATTGTAGAAACAGTGCATAAATTAGATTCTCATCGATATAGACTTAATTGTTCATAGTAAACTTTTCAAAAAAAAGAAAATTATACAAGGGTTGGAAAATATATAATGATCACTGATTTATTACATGAAACAGAACAGAAGTACAGCTGTTCATAGTTTATAATTCTTTAGTGTAATCACCTGCACTTTAAACCACCCATTTTCATGGATGGGAAGTTGGTCATTGCCATTAGCAATCCACTAATTGTTGATAGTCGCTATGGATCAGTC
The DNA here is from genome assembly GCF_000671375.1 of Centruroides sculpturatus. Lineage (NCBI taxonomy): Eukaryota > Metazoa > Arthropoda > Arachnida > Scorpiones > Buthidae > Centruroides > Centruroides sculpturatus. The sequence goes on from NW_019384556.1 coordinate 41,337, forward strand.
TACCTGTATAATGTCCTAGATGGTCTTGAAATTTTGATGAATTTTCCACATCTTAGGGAATAAATCAAAATCGCATGCACTCATGTCTGGAAAGAATGCAGGGTGATCCAACACATTCCAACCACATTTATCAAGCAGATCCTTCACTATGGTTGACACATGGCGATGGACATTGTCATGGAAAATGATGGGGGATTCATAAGGAAGTGGTATAGTTTCTTATGCAGTACTGGTCATAGATGGTGTTTCAAAAAATGGGTATAGCAATGTACATTCAGATTGTCCTGGTGGCACTTTGTGCATTAGGATAACACTTTCACAGTCATACATGGCAGTGTTCACAGCCTTGATGATAGTGGATCTGCTAGAACAATGTTTCTCAACCTCTAACAAATCGTCGCCCCCTTTACTAAAACTGTTATCTAGTATTGCCCCCTTCACTTCAAAATTCCGATGCTAAGAGCCAAGGCTAATGCTAAATTCGTACTGCATTGAATAGACTAGTGACTAGTGTAATGTTATTTGTTTAATTATTGTACAATATAACGAATAAAATATCTAATTATTCTTAATATAATGTTTTACTATATCACCCAGAAAATTGTTTTTTACCCCCAAAATATAAATTATTACTAATCTCCCCCTCAACATGGAAAAATGCTCCTGTTGAGAAACACTGTACTGGAATTTCTTTTTCATGGGGAGCTGTAATGTCATCATTCAGTGGACTGGCATTTCAATTGGAGTTCATAGGATTGAGCCCATGTTTCATATAGCATAAATACAATGTAACTACATCAGCTCTTTACACTGATAGCTCTTTAAAAGGAGACATGCTACCTCATAATGCTGCAATTTCTGGATGTCATTCAAAGTATATGGAATCCAACAAAGTGTAATTTTTTTTTGCATACACAAATTCTTCTCTCAGAATGTATAGGATGGTGATGTAATACAAATTGTTCTCACAACCTAGATCATGAATTTGCCACCTGTGAATCATTCTCTAACAATGTGGCCATCGCTTGCACTTGTTTTGTTGTAATATTGTGGGGATTCCTAGGCTAATGCTCATCATCTGCTTTTTGATGACTGTCTCTGAATGCTTTTACCTACTTGATGGTACTGTACCATAAAGTTGATGCTCCAAAAACTGTTACAAGCCCCTGAACACTGTTTTGCTATGAATTCCCTTGCAATCTCAATTTGCAGCCAAAATCACCCCTATAACTTAGAAAACATCTATTTAGACTGGTCTACCTTGCACACGTCTCTTTCTGTTGATATTGTACATGTCCAGTCCAACAGTAAATTAAACCATTCTGCCAATGGGTAGGTAGGGAACCAATCTTAATTAAATACAGCATAATAGTCATAATTGTCAAGGCCATCATTCTTGCTTTATAAATGTGTGTCATTATTTATTTTTCAACCCCTGTATATATGCAATATTTTGCAGCTTTGAATTTTAAGACATTCTATGTATTCTAAATGATTTTTCTACTTGAACTAGAGAATATGTCACAAGATATTTCCAACTTTTCAAGAAGACTGTGTTTATTACAATTGCCTTTATTTTTATTTCTTTAAACTATTTAAAAGATTATATAAAAATTATTATTCTTATATCACTTTCATTTAAATTTTTTTAATGAAATGATTATTTACTTTTTCAGGCTATTAATGCAGCACAAAGACAAGGGTTGGCCATTGAAACTACTAAAAAATGTATGATTTTATCTTTTATAATTAAGCAATTATTACAATTATATATAAGAAACTTATCTTTAATTCATAGATAATGCAGCTACAAATAAACAACATCAAACAAGTATGAATACTGCAAAGTTAGACAGAGAAACAGAACAGCTCCATCATGATACTGTTGGATTGGAAATTGGGAGATTGATTCAGCAAGGACGGCAAAATAAAAATCTAACACAGAAAGATTTGGCAACAGTTAGTTTTAATAAATTTACTCTTAATTAATTTACTTATATACTAAAACCTGTGTAAACTGGAATTGCACAGTACTGAGCATTCAGTTTAGCAGGTTTCAGTTTTTGAACAGGTTTTTAGTGTTTTTTTTTTTATTTATCAGATAATCAGATAAATGTCACACAGTTACATTCCTTTTTTATAGTAAAATCACTATCACATACATAAAAATTTTTATTACTAGACTTAATCCAAAGTGATTTCAACTAAATGTGCACGTTCAAATGCAAGAATTTAGAACTATCCAATTGCAAAAATTTTTCCAAGAACTTATGCTAGTATTTAAATACTTCTTGGATGTGGACCTTATTAGCTTGCTTAACAGCAAATAAGCCTATTTGAGTTCAAAAACTAGTGTCTTGCTCTACTCACAAAAATTTGAATTGCATTACAGTAATATATAGACCAGGGGTGTCCAACCTTTTTGTTCTTCTGGGCCACATTGGAAGAAGTCATGGAGTTTTGGGCCACAAGTATATATAATATATTTGTGACCTAATCCTTAAATATACAAGTATATTTAAGGATTAACATGTCTAGATTATAGTAATAAGTATTAAAACTTTATCACGAACAAGGATATTTTAAAAAATTACTTCTACAGGCCCTTTCAATTTTNAAACAGTGTGGAATGCATCAAACCACTTCCTGTCATCCGAACAGATGTATTCAGTGGAAAATTCCAAAACATAAATTGATAGTGGGCTGATTATTAAAACAGGAAGCGCAAGTGCACTTGAACTTGGTGTACGTTTCAATTAGCACGTGGAAAAAATTCATACTTCTGAATATCTAGAACTCTACTCATGTGATTTCTGTACAGTGTTTCAATCATTATGAGATATTTTTAATGATTTAACAACTTGAAATTATCTACAAAGTGCGCGTTATAATACGATTTTAGGGATTATTACTGACTTTTTTTAAATTTCATTTGTTTTTATTTATAAAATAAATTAATTTAAGTGTTTAAAATTCATAGAGAGTAAGGTCGAGGTTTTATTAGAGTTTAAGGATATTTTATTTATATTTTTATCCAGTTTATAAGGTTATAATTAATTGTTCAGTAATCAATCATTCAATAAATTTGGAGTGAACTTTTTGTAATGAATATTTATGTTTAATTATGACTTTGTAAAAAGTGTAAAAAAAAATTCTACTTTGAGAACAGATAGTTTGAGAACTGATATGAGAAATATCTAGTTTGTTATTATGAATCAATGGCAAATTATATGTTTTTTTAAATACTTAATTTGCCACTAATTTGAGAAATATATGTTAAAAATTGGTAGAGCCAATCTTTAAAGTATATTGCTACCTAAAACATTATAGATTGTTCCAGAATATACTTTACATATTGTTCTAAGACTTGTTTATATATTGCTTCAGCAAACGTTTATATATTATTCTATCATGGGTTATGTATTTCTCTGGAAAACATTTATGTAGTGCTCTAGCATGGATTTATGTATTTCTCTGGCAAACGTTAAATATATTGTTCTATCAAACCTTATGAATTGCTTTGACATACGATTTGCATACCAAACACTCGTGAACATTTATGGAGCAGGTTCAAAACTTTATTCAAGGAGAAAAAAATAATAAAAATAAAAGAATTTGTCGGTTTTGTTTACACGTTTATTGGGCAGCATTGGAACTTGCCTTGGGCCACATGCGGGCCGCGGGTTGGACATTCCTGATATAGACCAAGTTATTTTGTGACCTAACTTCTTGAGGAATTTTAATAACTAATTAACTGTTTAATTCAATTCTGTATTTATCAACATGTTAATCAAGTTATTTTTGAATACTCAGTACTAGTTAGTTACTAAGTATTCCATATAAGACAAATTGATATACTATGTTACCTTATTTTTATTGTTTTCATAAATTATATTTGTTGCTTGTTCTCAAACTCAATTTTTTGGAAACTCATTCAATTCTTGAAAATTTTTGGTTTTTGCCTCATTAATTCAATAGACTAATATTAATAAAGCTCCTGTGTTAGTATGTTCCATTGTCATGACTTGCATTTCTTTTACAAAGCTCAAAATCATTCTCACAATACATTTTGTCACATACTGCAATGACAGACAGACTTGGAGACAATTTTCTATTTCATCCAGATTAAGTTACGTTCTTTATTTCCAGCATCTCCTATTTCTTCATTGGATAAGTTTCCAGCTTATAGTAGAATTTAACATAGAAAATTGCTCTATTTCAAAGAATTTTTTGTTCAGGCAGGTTTTCACTTTGGAAGGTTTTATTGTATATTTTTTTAAATTAATATTTAGCTATTTTTATAAAATGTTTTATTTTTATCTGGTTCTATAAATGAATTTTGTTATTCATGTATATATTTTGACTTTTAATTTGAACACCAGGAAAATAAAGAAATTTTCAAATTATCAAATATTTAATTTGTTTATTTCAAAAAAAAAATTAAACTAGTGTTCCATAAGTTTCTGATGTTCATATTCTATATTCTTTGGAACTATTCTATTTTTCTCTACTTTTTACACTCATTTAATCACTTGGATTTTCAACCCTTTTACTCTGACATGGTCAGTTGTACTTTACCTTTCAAAACACCGATCCAAATTTCAGTCAAAGTCCCTCTACATATTTTATTTTAAAAATTCACCAAAAATCAAATTTTTATCATAGAGATACAAAAATAATCACATATATTTATTACTTTATGTAGTTTTTGGCATAATACAGGTATACCTCGCCTTACGTTGGTAATTGGTTCCAGGAGAGGCAACTTAAGTCAAAAAACGGCATAAGTCGAATTTACTTGTCACTAGGCAAGCCACAAATAACCATCCCCAGTTCTGTATTTTATTTATAAATGCATTTTTAATAATACAGTATATTGTTAATAAGAATCTATTTTAAGCTTACAAACAAATAAATTTTAGTTTTTAAAATGGTACAGAAAAAAGTAATCTAAATTTGCGAATTCATGTACTGTACATACAGTACATACTTGTAAATGTATATGTTTACAATTTGGCGATGTTTACAGTACATCGCGGACTCTTTATTTGTGAATGTGGTTTGCTCTAAGACATAAAATAAGATGATTTTGTAAGGTTAAATAACAAATACAGTTATTAAAATTATTTTGCGACAATAGAAAATAAACTAATTTATATTAAATTTATCAATATCGAGTGGCGCTGACAATGACGCCAAATGGTAGATATTGGAGCTACTGTGAAAAAACACCAATATTGAGCACTTAAAGACCACTAAATAAGACGACAACACAGTCACAGATGTTTTCATGTTTCGTTCTCCTAAGATTTATGATAATTATATTAACATTTACTGTAAATGTATGTATTTTAATATGATTTTATGTGCTTTAACGCTTTTATAGTGATATTAGGACTTCAATATTTGTGGTGGACAGACGTAAAGTTGAATAAAATGACTTAAACTTGATTTTTATTTTTCCATATATTCTTTGACAAACAACGTATAATCGAGAACGATGTAACTCGAAATGAAGTAAGTCGAGGTATACCTGTATCAATGTCTGTGAAGAACAATAAGAAATAGATTGAATGACACAGGATTTTTATTTGCAAAGCCAAAAGAAACACCTTTCTGACAAAAAAAAATTATTTAAAATGGTCAAGACAGCACAAAAATTAGACTGTAAGACAAGAAAACGGCAATTTTTTCAGATGAGAGTCATATATGAATTAGATGTAGTGAGGATGCAGAAAAATTTGTTTGGAGATGTTCAGAAAAGAAATTTAAGATTGCCAGAGTACAAACACTAAATTTCCAATAAGTTTAATGATTTGGGGCTACATGTCAGTTATTGGACCTGGAAATATATGTATTCTTAATGAGACCGTAATAGCAGAAGTGTATGAAGGAATTTTAGAATTGTTTCTGATTCCAACAATCAAAGATCACTTTGGTAATACTGATGTTTTTCAAGATGATAATGCCACATGCTAACAAGCCAAACAAAATAAAGATCTTTTAAAGTCTAAAAGTCTGAAAATAACCCATATTTAAATTCTATTGAAAATTTACAGGTAAAGTTAAAAATGCTGGTTGATGAAAGAGTATCAACTAATAAAAATGAACTTAAAGAAGCCATGTTTAGATTTAGCAATCTTTTTTTGACGTAGAGACTGTCCACGTAAGTAAAAGTTAAAAAATTGCTATTTATTTCACAATACTTTGTGTTTTTATAATAAATAATCAACTTACAGTTTTGTTCTGTAAAGAATGTTTGATAAGAATAGAAATCAGAAAAAGCCAAAGTACTACTGAAATTAAAGGACTATTTTTAAAATATAAAACTGATCAATACAATTTGACATTACAGTCTCAAACATTTAACAGATTAATTAGTCTTAAATTAACAGTCTTAAATTTAACAGATTAATCTGTTAAATTTAATAAAAAACTATAGATCTTATTTGGTGTGACACATGGAACTATTTGAAGTTAGACAAGCAATATTACATATCTAGCACCATATAGAGTTTCCAAGTAGAATATTTGCCAATTTTCCCAGCATATGACTCATATGATTTATTCATTCTTTTTCTGTTATTCTTTCCTTCTTCAAATTCTCTCAATGTCTTAATGCCTGTCTTCCATTATGCAAAGGAAAAATGTCAGTCAATTTAGTAAATTTTTACGCGGAAAGTCGAGGATACTATCTAAAAAACAAGATTAAAAACTTACTTAAGTACACACACAAACCCTATAAAATGATGGCAGTGAAGATGAGTAATATTTTAAAATAATATTTATGGAAAATATGTAATTTATTATATAGTCTGTTCAAAAGATGTTTTGGAGAATAAAAAACACTGGAAAATTTTATCTGTAATCCATAGTCATCTGTTGAATCAAGGTAAAAATATATATTTGCATTTTGACAACACATTCTTGTTATAAACAGCTGATGAATTTCACTCAGTTTAACTTGCTCTAACATCAGAAATTCAATGACTAAATGCTCTCCCCTCTTGGATGAGCTTGCATTGGTAAATGCCATTTTCTGGAGTAGTTTTTTTCCCATGCTGCTGTGCAGTAGTGGTGTTGCAAATATATGCAAAATATTAATAGCCAGCATTCCTACATACTTGTCAAATTGTTTCTGGTGCAAATGCTTTATCTTTAATTAGTAACTCCAGTTTCTTTTTGAGTGAATCAAATACATCAATTAGGTGCCTATTTGTGTATGCATTTTAAGATAATATGCATTATTTGAGGTGACTCAAAAAAACTTACGATAGAAAAATTAGTATTTTTATTTTTTCCTTTAATCATTTTAGTTCTAATATCAATTCAAATGAACATTTATTTCAACTAATTTGTATATTACAAAACATAGTTTATGGCTGAATTATCATTTTCAAGGAATATATTTGTTAAGTTCAATTGTAACATGTGTCAGGTGTGTGGATGTCAGCAAGTGTTGATGGATAGTCCACAGCTTTGTCACACATGTCAGGTGGGTGAGGTAATAGTATCCCTAAGAATGCAGGGGAGATGGTCCTGCCTAGAGATGGAAAATTTGTGTGCTTCCCTTTGGGGGTGTGGAGTCAGTGTTGTGTGGAGACAGAACTGAGAGGAGTGCTAGCTGCAGTACTGACTGGGGAGCTAACCAGAGTGGGTAGCTGTGTGGCTGGTCAGGAACCAGTATTGTAATTATCAAATAATTGTTGGGTACCGGAGTGTTGCTCGATTGTGGAGTGCCAGAGAGTCGCTCGCTGATTTGGAGACATTAAAGTGTAATTGTGTTGTTATTGTTAGAAAGGAAGTGTGTACTGTGTTCTTCTAAACCGTGTAAACAGGAACATTTTATACCACCATCATCACATAACATCATTTTTTATACAACAATATTAAAAATTTAATAATAATTTCAATCCTAATTTTCAGTGCTAAAAATCTCTAATTTGAAGGATTTATAGAATTATTGCATTTCGCAGTCATGGCAAGATATATTTTGCTAATATTTGATATTTTAATGTACAAAATTATAATGTACTATATAATTGTAGCAAATTTGAATTAATTTAGAATATTTTNTAAATTATTTGTTGGAATATTTAAAAAGAATGTGTTTTATTTGTTTAGGAAAATAATTAAATAAAACAAAACTAGAACAAAAATAAGAAAAATAATAAATAACTAATATATATGTTACTGTGAAAGACCAAAATTAGAGAATGTCGATATTTTCTGGTGAATGTTGACACATACAAAATACGTCAGTGAAAGACCGAATATTTGGTTATATTATTATACATTCGAACAATCGCAGGTGTATGTTGACAAGCACAGACAAGCTTTGGTGGAGGTCGAAACAACACTCAAGAAGCACATGTCAACAGACAGGCGACTGTATATTGCTAAATTCTACGCCGTTTCCTTCTGCTGAAATTGGTGATGTAATACGAATACAAGTCCCTGGCCATACAGATGCCTGAAATGTGTTGGCGGTTGTTGTTGGAATAGAAGACTCTGACTTTTATAAATTAGCAAAGAAAAATGTTACCCTCAAGCAGCTTTATACCCATAATCAGTTCGTAATTTGTAAAGAAAAGTTACCAGTACTTTCCATAGATCAGATTTCTTCTCAAGAAATGTCGCTGAGAGAAGTAGCTGCAGCTAATTCGAAAAGTGGAGGGCAAGGCTATATATGCTGCCATTGCAAACAGAAGTGTTCCACGAATAAATGCAGTTGTAAAAGCAAGGGACTCTTGTGAAATTCAATGTGCCATAACAGTTTAAGTTGTTCCAATAAATAAGATTGTATAACGTTAATCACATAATTTATGTGTAAGTTTATTATTGTATTATTTTCTTTAATGATTTAGAATGTGCTGTTACTTAAGCTTTCTTCTATTTTGACATATTAAAAAGTTGCATTTTTGTCTTAACGTAATAAAAATATTTTTATTTAACATTCACCATCAGTGCATGCTGAATGTTGACATTTGCCAGTGTAAGTGAGAAATAACGATATTTAGCAAATATTTCGTACATACACGAAACGACTGTGTGAATGCTGATATTCACCGGAGAATGTTAACATTCACCAGATATCGGTCATTCACAGTAACACATACATAAAAAGACTGTGTGAATGCTGACATTCAACAGATATCGGTCATTCACAGTAACATATATATATATATATATAACTCACAAGCAGTGAATAGCAATAAAATATCACCAAATGCAAATAAACATTTTTCAAATTGTCATTTCATATGTTTCAGATGAAGCTGAACTGACAATATATTGTCACGTTGTCATAGAAAGGTTAAGCTATAGTATATGCTTGTATTTTATTTAGACCAGGGGTGGCTAACCTTTTCAGAAGACAGGCCAAATTTCAGAAATAGTATTTCCTGTTGGGCCACACACCTAATTTTTTTTTTTTTTTTTTAAAGTAAAAAGCAAGCATGCTACAGCTTCAACCACATTGTCGCTTCCCAGTAGGTGAGATTGTGGTCAAACACTTGCCTGGTTTAATGTAAAAAAACACAAAAAATAGATATATTTATTTTTTGAAGAAAATAAAACATATTTATTAGTACAATTTAAAAATATTTAAAAGTGAGACATTTCACTTTGTTTTACAGAACTAAGTGCAGCAAAATTGATCTCCACTGATGTTGTCGCTACACTCAAACAGTTTTCCAAATGAATATCAGTAATTCAATCTCACTTGTGATTTGATGTACTTCATGAGACTAAAAAGCTGTTCACACACATAAGTGTTTCCACATAGCAAAACCATCGACAAAGCATGTTTGTAAAATGCAGGATATTTATCCTTGTTTAAATACGTTTCATAGAACTCTTCCAAACCAACTTGATGGAATTTCTCCAATGTTTCAGGGTTTACTTGCTTATAAAATCAATATGGTAGACAGGCTATGTGGTTAAAGTAGTTTGAACTGTAATTATATATATGTTAAAAATGTATTTTAATATCAATTGCAAAATCTCTCCAGATGCATTGGCGATAATAAAACTAAACTACAGAATAACATAGAACTTTGCCAAGCTGGACTGAAAGTAGTTATGAGTATGAGCTTGACAGCATTGCAAGCTTCCTGAAAATGCCAAAGACCACAGAACATATATAGCTGAAGTTGAAGTCTCATATTAAATTTTATCAACACTTAGCGTCGGACAAAAAACTAAGTAACCTTGAGTGTCAAATAGCGGGATATTTGAAATAGCTAAAAATCTATGAATTTTTCCAAAAATGAGAGATATTTCAAATTCCTCTTAGCTTTAATTTAAAAGTACATGATATGAATAACTCATGAGGTAATGTTCTTTTGGTGATATGTACAATAAAGTTAACATTTATGTTCATTTGACCTAGCTCCATGGGTCACAACATGACTTCCAGCGGGCTGCGTGTTGGCCACCCCTGATTTAGACATAATAATAATGTAGTTTAATAACTTAAATAGACTCAAATTTCATTAAAATAGTTAAAACTGTCATATGTTTCACAATGTCCAAGGAGTTGACTGGATCCATTCATTTTAGAGAATTCTTAAATGCATATATTCTATAAGCACATGAGCACACTTGCACATGCATGCACACACAGACCACATGCTACTTTCCCCTTTTCAATATAAATTTTTATATTGAAATATTAATACTAGCCTTGAATTATCCAAATTTATATTAAAAGTTTGAATTAACTGTATTTATTAAATAAATAGTTATTTCAGTATTTAAGTTTGAATGTAAGAACTTCAAGGAGAATAATAATAGGTTCAAATTAAGCAAATTCAACTGTATTTATATTACATATTTTGCTGTTCATGAAATCTAACCTAACAAGTTACCAACATACATATTGATTTTGTTTTTTAGAAGATTAACGAAAAGCCTCAAGTGATTAATGATTATGAAGCTGGAAGAGCAGTACCAAATCAACAAATACTGACCAAAATTGAAAGAATCATTGGTAAGAAAAATTTTTCTTAAACATTCTGCTAATTTTCTGTTTTTTATTTGCTTACAGTATGCAGTGGTATAAATCCAGTTTTCATCTTATAAAGAATAAATCTTTGGAATTCATTTCCATATTGGAAAATTCATTTTTTACTAGATCATCATGAATAACTTTGCAAATCCAGTGATATATTTAATATAACAATGAAAAAGTTTGGCATTATATAATGCCAAAGTTTTTGATTCCAACTGGATTTTCATCAGATCAAATAACATTCTAAAATTGGAATGCTTAGAACAGGGGTGTCCAACCTTTGTTTCTCTGGGCTGCATTGGAAGAAGTCAGAGTTTTGGGCCACAAGTACATATAATATATACTTGTGGCCCAATATAGAAGTATATTTAAGGATTAACATGTCTAGATTATAATAATAGGTATTAAATCTTTATGACAAAAAAGGATATTTTAAAAAATTACTTCTACAGACACTTTCAATTTTTACTTAGAAATAGATAAATTCATTTATTATAAAAAAGACAAATGGAAATTTATTTGAAAAACACAAATATTTGTTTTATTTGGGTCTCTAATTAATAAAAAGCGACAAAACACCATTTTAAAGTGCATTTTCATTCAACTAAAACAGTATATTTATAAATAAAATGTAACCCAAGAAGTAGCCAATGCATCAAATGATAATTTCTACGTCAAACAAAAAAACGTAGCCACATTTGGTGCAATGTAGCCAAATCTTGCAACGTTGGAAGAAATACTATTACTGGAATAAAGCTGGAGTTGTGACTCAAAGGATTATAGACCCAAATGCAGGGAAAGGAGAAAAGATAAAGAAGTGGAAAATTAAGGGTCAATATTTGCATAACAGAAGATCTATTTAATTTTTCTCACTACTTTTTATATTTTGTCTTTTCTCACCTTTCTGCCTTTTCCCAAATTTGGGTCTATAATTCTTTGAGTCACAACTCCAGCTTTATTTAGTAATCCTTCCTCATTCACACATCTCCAAGTATTTGAAAATATTTCTTTTCCACTCAAAAATAAAATATGAATAAAGGTTTACAGCTTTGTTAAACTTCTTTTTTGAGTTTATGCTGTTGAACTAAATAAATAAATAAAAAAATTAAAACATTTGTTGGTTTTGTTTACATGTTTATTGGGCCGCATTGGAACTTGCCTTGGACCACAGGTTGCACACCCCTAAGTTAGAACAAGATATAAAATATAAAGTGCAAATATAATCAGGCAATCCCAGCATACTAACCACTTCAGAACTCAGGCAGTGTTGGAGATTCACAAATCTGAAATTAAAGGCATGTGCGTAAACTTCAAAGAGGGAAAAAGTCTGTCATATGTCTGGCAATGCTTTTATAATAACCTGGGATAATACATTATAGTTTAATTTGCTATAATGATGAAATTATCATTTTTGATATATTTGCAAATTTTAACAATTTTTGATTTCTTGCAAATGTTGATTAAAAAATTTGTTAACATACTTATCATCTTTTGTTTAATATTACACTTTACTGTAAAAGTTCTATAATATTTAAAATTTTATATCTTGTTCTTCTAAGATTCCAATTTTAGAATGTTATTTGACCTGATGAAGAAACAGTTGAGATCAAAAACTTTTATCAATGTATATATTTTTCATTGTAAATCCAGTGAGATATTTAATATAACAAAGTTATTTGTGGTATTCTAGTAAATCTGGCATCCAGTTATAAGAAGTTAATGTAGTAGTTAATTTTTTTGTTGTCAACTCAAATTTTGCAAATCTGAAATCCTTAAAATTGTTGAATTTGGCCATGTGATATAGTATTTAAGCAATTAAAAAGTGAATTTTATTTTCTATTTTACAAAACTAGAATATATATTTTTTATAAAACTTTTTAAATATAGAATTTTTTAAGTTGATGTGTGACAATTAACATAGCATTGATAACTATCTGTTAATTAATTGTAATTAGGTATTATTAATCATTATAAATCAGAATTAAATATTTATTAAAGTATGTTTGGTCTGTAACTCTATTTTTAGCATATATTAATTAGCTTCTGAAAAATAAACAAAAGCAACTTTACTGTAAGATCTACTTGTATTCTTTTGCCATAACAGATCAGCTGATTTACAGTATGTGATTTTAATTGGCCTACAAATATATTATTATATTCTATTGTGTGCTGTTGAATCAGAAGGAAATTGATATTATGGCTATGATGCTGACAGACTGTCATTATCTTTTATATAGATATAAAATTTGTGCAATGATATTTATTTTAATTACAGTAGTTTTACTTTAAAAATGTATCAAGTATAATTCTAGGAAGAAGAAAAACTTTGTCCAAATTTAGTAATGAAAACTCATAATGCTTATCTAACACACACACATGAAATTTAAGAAATGAAATTTTTTAATCTTTTTTGGATATAATATTTTTTTATTAAATTGCAGGTGTCAAGCTTCGTGGAAGAGAAAAGGGAAAAGAGAATTAATGGACCATTAATTCTCTTTACATAAATTTGAAATACAGTAATGAGCAAAATATTATGTACAATAACATAAATTGCAAAATAAATGATATGTAATAAAATGCAATACTACATTTTTGTGAAAAATGAAAGATGAGTTAACATATATTTACATCATTTGGCAAATAAATACAGTAATACCTCGACTTACACTACCCCGACTTATGCAAACCCGGAGTTACGCGATTTTCAAATTTCGTCAATTCGTCTTTTGTTTGAGCGCCATGCAATTCTTGATTACTCACTCCCCCCCACACTATCATTCAGCTTACATGTTCGGACATATCGCGTGGAATCGACATATAGCTACAATTTATTTTGTGTTATTTATTTCTGTGTTTGTTATATCTATGGAGACTTGAGAGACACTATGTGGTGATTTCTTGTAACCGTGAACAAATCAAAAGACAAGATAAGATTAACAAGAACATTTATTACGTTACATACATCCAACTTGGATTTTACACAAATTGCGAAAGTATACCCCGACTTACGCGAATTTGACTTGCGCGGTTATCGCTCGGTCCCACCTATTGCGTAAGTTCGGGGTATTACTGTATCAACAACTTGTGTATATATATAATACATATCTTATCAATCAGAATCAATTTCCATTCCTGATGATAGCTGAGAACAAAAAATAAGTGAGCAGCACTAATTTTATTCTGTTTTTACATTAAAATTTATGCAATGATATTTATTTTAATTACAGTAGTTTTACTTTAAAAATGTATCAAGTATAATTCTAGGAAGAAGAAAAACTTTTTCCAAATTTAGTAATGAAAACTCATAATGCTTATCTAACACACACACATGAAATTTAAGAAATGAAATTTTTTAATCTTTTTTGGATATAATATTTTTTTATTAAATTGCAGGTGTCAAGCTTCGTGGAAGAGAAAAAGGCCAAGCTCTGTCAGATCAAAAGCCTAAAAAGAAATGACACGAGGCCATCTACACCTATTTCTGCATTGCTTTTTGTTTGAGAGACTTGACTTATTCTTGTGCCTCTTTCTTCAGTAAAAATGTTACAGATACACTTTGTGTTTGGAAAATGTACAAATTTTGGGCATTTTATAAAAATTATTTAACATCTATTTTGTGCACAATACTTAAAATATTGCAGAGGGTGGCATTAAATAGTTTTTATTTTTTTAAAATTTCAGTTGGCCAAAGTTGAGATATATGAAAGTTTTCCTTTGTACTATATATGCTTTATTTTCCCCTCAGTTTGAATATTCCTTTACTAATCTTATCTGCTCTTGTGTGTAATATATCATCAGAATAATTTCATGATAAAATTTAATTTACCGTACTTTTTTAATTCTTTCTAAATTTCATGCATTGTAATGTGGTATTGGTGTTTGTCATTGAATTAATTTAGTATTGTGAAGCCCACTAATTCAGATAACAGGTAATTCCTTCTGATAGATATTCACAAAAATCTTTGACATTTATATATTGTTGTCTAGTGTATTTAATATTGATATAATAGCAAAATACCTAGAATGACAACATATTTAAATGGTGATATTTATCTCCATTCACTGTATTAACAACTTCATTAGTGATGTAGATTGGTATGTAAATGCTTAACAATCAAATTATTAGATTGGAAAAAAATATGTAGAAAAAAATTTAAAATAAAGGCACAGATATCATCTTAACAATTTATTATTCTGTGCTCTCTATTAATGTGTATATATTCTGTTTTACGTCTAAATTTTTGGATAGTCAAGGATAAGCTGATATTGTTTAATTATTGGTTGTTATGCAAAAATTTACAAACCAAATAAAATTTAATGGCTTATCAAAAATTGATTGCATGATTCTCATATTTAGCACACAACACTGTAAATATTAAAATGGAATGGATACCATAATTTATAGTAAATTACAATTGAAGTCACTATTTAATTACATAATTTTAAACAAAATATTCATGATGATCTCTTTGTTGCTCAAGAGCAATAATTTTAGAATTCTGATTTATTTAAATTTTATATAAATTCAAAATGTAGTTCTAACATTATCTAGAAAATTTATTTAAAATTAAATATCAATAATGTCATTTTTTCCAATAGAGCTTAAAGAATATAATTTGGATGAGATTTTAAATAAAGATTCATTTGAAGTAATTATTAAGTATCATTAAAAATTATTTTTATGCTTGCATATCAATAATTATGATACTTTATGGATAAAATATCTGAAAATAAAAGTATGTCTTTCTTTTTGATCAGCTCAACAATTTTCCATAAAAACATTTTTTTAAATCATTAAGATATACAATATTTCAGTAAATCATTATTTTAACTAAGATGAAAAAATAATTAACTCATCATAAACATATCCGTACATTTGTAACTATCAATTTTTATATGATTAAAAACTAATATATTTTATCAATATAAACCTCAATAACAGTTAACAATTTTTAAATTCAGTCTGCTAGTCTAATATTTTAAAAAATAAGGAAACAAAATATTTATCTAAGGTTAAATTATAGATTGAAATCTATAAAATTGAGATGTGAGTGCAGTAATAGTGATTTGGATAATTTGTAATTTATTATATAAAAAATTAACATCTTGAATGTAAAGCTTGAGGATAGCTGTAAATGGTATTTCCAATTGATTGCTGCCTTAATTTACATAAAAAGAATATAGTGTTTCAAGATAATCATCTCAAGGACTAAAATGTTTATAACATTTTTGGTAAACTGGACAACTTAAAGAGCTGAGAAATCCTGCAGACTGATTTTAAAACTTGCTAGCCTAAAATCATAAATCTTAATTAATTAATGCAATTTCAAACTATTTAATAAGAGTGATTAACATATATTAGCCTCATTCTTATTTACAGTTACTAATATACAATTCTAAATTATTTGTGGTGTTGGTTGTGTTGTTCATATTTAATTTTTTCCAAGAATTTAATAAAATTTGATATTTGAATTTTTTTTAATGAAATTGTTTGTAATAAAAATCATTCCTTCAAACTTAATGAATATTTTATTAAAAGCAAATGTAAATAAATTTTTTATATACAAATTTTATGAATGTTGAAAACACTTAAAGCAATTATTATATTCAGTTGGATTCCTCACTTATAGTTTTCTCAATAAATTCTAAATCTTCCGAAGGAAGCCGATTTACCGATTCTCCTTTGGCAGCTAATATCTCTTCAATATTTCTGAAATTAAAAAAATTCATATATTAAGCATATTTTTTTTTATAAAGAAATATTAAATAGTCTTAAAGAATTGAATGTGGTTTCAAACTTTCTATTTTAAGTTTGTACTTCATTCAAACAACTTGCTGATATTGGATTAACCAAAATATTTAACTGTACAGTACTTGCAAGGAAGGTTATGTGTGTGACCATAAAGGGAAGTATGTTGAATTTGATGTCAAATCTTTATATTAGCAGTACTGTCATGTCAGTAATCAAGTTACTATGCAACAAACGAATCTCATATAACGAATTATATGAAATTTATGACAACAAATTCTCTTTCAACACGAATAATGCTTTTCCTAAATTGCATCATTTTTAAAAAATTGTTATCGCATTAATATTTTTCATTTCCTGATTTAATACTGGATATGTTCCTATCTACAACTATTGCAGGTTGTTTTTAACTCTGGACAAACTTGAGAATTTAATTTTATTGAAAAATGTTATTTATATATCAAACCTTTCAAAAAATTTTTAGTTGTAAGGCTCAAATTTATACAAATTAATTATGGAAAAGTCAATATTTTTAAAACAAACTAAGACAAAATATTGTTCTAAACATTTAAAAATATTTTTGTTCAATTTAGTCACATAAAAAGATGAAAGTACTTCATTAATATAAATCTGCCTGTAAAATGTTTTACACTGTAACAGACAAATCTTACATAAACAAATAACTATTAACTTTTTTGAATCTCTAAGATCAACAATAATACTATGTTAAGTAGTAGTAGTAACATTCATTTCTATAGTTAAAATATACAATATTAATGAATTTGCATTATGTGCACTAATAAAACTATTTGTAGCTATTTACTCTATTAGATAAATTATAATTACTACTGAAAACAATACTTACAAGAATGATGTTAAATGTTTGGTTTATTTGTGATTTTGTATTTATGTACTAGCTTGAAAAAGCCTTATGTGAGAATAAAAAGATAAGTAATCACAATATAATTTAGTTTTATTTCAATACCAATAATTGTTAATTAGCAAATGAATTTGTAAATTTCTGTAACTTGACTGATGATGTAGCATATGATGCAGGTTTGAATTTCAGAAACAACTGGAGTTTTCTTCTAAGACTAATCCATTTGAAATTAATATCTAGGATGATCCCAAAGAAAATAAGCTTT
The DNA here is from genome assembly GCF_000671375.1 of Centruroides sculpturatus. NCBI lineage: Eukaryota > Metazoa > Arthropoda > Arachnida > Scorpiones > Buthidae > Centruroides > Centruroides sculpturatus. The sequence goes on from NW_019384556.1 coordinate 59,248, forward strand.
GATCATCATTAGGCTCCAAATAACTATATGCACTGTATTGTCTAGATCAATGTTTCTCATCACAAACCAGTAAAATTATGGATAATTTTACTGGTTATCCATAAAGTAAAATTATCCATAATTTTACTGGTTTGCGATGACATATTGTACATAATCAGTAATTAAACAGAACTATGAATCATACTTATCTATGGATACTGTATATAGCAAAATGTCAAAAAAACTGCACCAGCATCAGCAGTCAAATATTTTTCTGTGGACTGTCAGTTGGAAAAACTGGTCTAGATGACATGCGAATGAGAATCATTTATATTTTCTATGGTAATCCATATCAATATGAAAATGGCTGCATCCAGCAGACTCAACAGTTCCAGAGCTGTTGAGTATTTTTCTGCTGAACACACACTACAGTAACACTCTTTCAGAACATGTTTAGTGTTTTGACATCACATTGGTAGCATTTTTCATTTATGCTACCTAAAACTGACCAATGAGGCTTTTTGTTTCAACACAACATTCAACAGATCCAGGTTGCTACATAACAACTACCAATTTGCTCAGTTACAACTGTTGAGTCTGCTGAATGCAACCAATGTCATCTCACATTCTGACAACTTTTAGAGATATCAGAATGAATGAAATGAAATTTTTATAATTCTCATATTTGGAACAGAATTTGAGTTTTTGCAAAACAGTTTAAAAAAATGTTTACATCTAGGAAAGCATTAATGTTCAAATTAACAGAGAGTATATTTTTCATCTGATAATTGTTTGATGTTTTCTTTACTTCATCATATAGAATATAAACTGTGGATTGTTTTATCATAATTAAATTCAGTCATTCAGTGATCATATACAGCAGGACTTCTTAAACTTTTTTTATTTACGACCCCATTTATGATTGTGATTTTTGTCGCTACCCAAAAAATATAAAATAAATATATACAAATTTGCAAAAACAATAATTATGTACTACCACAGTTCATTCTTGTGTTACAATGGAACAGAGACAACTGAATACACTGAAAAGTGACAACACTATACTAGTTCACACTACAGTGTTGTTGAATCGTTGTCTCGCTGCACCAAAAATGACACAAAGTGCAACTCACGAAACCTATGACACGAAGCATGCCATTTTCAAACTCTCACGAATTATTTTTCATATTCTGCATTAAAATCTTGCGACCCCAAGATTTCGCTAAGCGACCCCAAATGGGGTTGCGACCCATAGTTTAAGAAGCCCTGATATACAGTATGATGTGTTCCTAGACAACAAAGCACTAAGCGAAACAGCATTAAATGAGGTCATTTTAACAGAGTAAATAGGGGACATGACCAAAAATTAACAAATTTTACTTTAATTTTATTTTTACATTAATTTGTATAATAATATATGTTAAATAACACACAAACATATGCACACAGAAATGTAAAGTTCATTTTTTGTGATAAAAATCCTGATTTTTATGAAATTCTTGTTCTTTTGCAATAAAGTCATAAAGTTTCAATTGTTGCTTTTTTCTTTCCTTAAACAAATGTCGGTAGCAGAAGATCACATCCAAAATGCCTCGTTTTACTTTTGCACTCCTTTCAAAATCTGGATCATTCGCTACAATTTGATCGATGATTTCAGTTATTGTTACCAAACTTTTACTAAGGAAATGTGTAAAGAAATTTTTTTGGTTCTTTGTTTTCAAAATCTATTTTCCAGTTCCACATGAATTCCATGTTTGCAAGTTCTTGAAGGTCATCGTTGGTAAGGCTCTCACCAGAAATCTGCTGTAACTCCTCAATATCCTGCTCATCTATATCTCCTAGTCCTGCTGTACCGATTTGGTTGAGTTTGGTCAACCTTCTTGTTGAGAATTCTTGGATACCTTCAGCCATAACTTCTTCCACACTTCATTTGTGCATTTATCAGTTAATTCTTGCCAAGCAAAGTCGATATTTCCTATGACATCCATGATGTCATATTTTTTCCAAAATTGCACCAAACAAACATAGATATAAAGAAAGTACACCTTTTTGCCATTTTTTGCTGATTGGTTTGTGTTTGCAAATAATCATATTATATACAAATCAATGACATGCTGTGATAATTTAAATCAGCATTTTGAGGTTTTCTTCAAGCAGACCGCATTATATCGAATCAGCATTAAGCAGGGTCTTACTGTGCATTCATGTAATCAATGTATGAAATATAAGCAATTAACAAAACTGGCAATATATACAGTAGAATCTCTTTATTGATCATCATCACCAGCCATTTATCATGAGAAATAGCATCTCCCAAAACAACCAATTTTTTGAGTGTAATTAAACTTCTTGTATTTTAAGTTTTGGTTACAGTTATTGTCAGATAGCATGCAAACTGATGGCTTAGAAATATCTCATAAGATATTTAAGATAATGCACAATTGCTAGCAATTGTCATCTTAACTAGTATTTTGAATATTAATTTAAATACTGATTTTTTTTATACTTATTTGTCCATAGTACAACTAAATTGCTGGCATTTCTTCCTTCATTGTTTAGAGATAATTATGAAATAAAATATATTTTATGCTACTGTTAAGGATGGAGCAATGGCAGGAGAACATGGAGTGAATTAATGAATAATAATTAACTCAAAACTATATAACTTGAAGACTTATAATATGGTTTAGTGCCATAGTCAAAATTCAGACATCTACTAATTATAGTTTTACTTATTTATGTTTTATGGTTAACATTTGATTATCATCAGTATGGGTGAGTTGCAAAGTGATAACATTATGCAGATTATATTATGTTAGAATCTGCATAATGTTATATGTTAACTCTACTATGTCCTTTTTTAAATTATTTAAAAGCATATACATCTCTCTAAATGATTGCCCCCTTTAAGCTAACTACTTTTTATGACCAGATTTTCTTTCTTAAAGGGAATTTTTATGACAGCACTCATTGTAAGTCAACCACTCCTTTACATGACCAATTGCCACCTAGACTCAATCACTTTACGTAAAATGACTCTGAGGCAAACAATTTCCAGGATGATTAAATCAAAAGTATAGGCATGTACTGTACAATATACAATTGGGCACGTTGTATTAGGTGTAAAAGTACATCTTAATCTTTTTACTCCAACTTCAATGTCTCCATTTTCTCTTATCTGGACATATCATGGAAATTGCACATAATTTGCTGTTAATATCCTCCATAATTTAGTCTATGCTTTATTCTTATGAAACTAAATATGACAAAGTTAATTAATTTAATCTTTATATTAATTAAAGGTTAAAGTCCAGATATGTATATCGTCATGGCGGCTCATCTCCGATTCCAGCAAATAGTGGGGACGCACGTTCTAACCCAACCTAACCTATTCTAATAATTTGGTTGGTAATAATTATGGTAATTTATTAGAATAGGTTAGAACGTGCGTCCCCACTATTTGCTGGAATCGGAGATGAGCCGCCATGACGGTATACATATCTAGACTTTAACCAACTTTTCTATCCATTATTTTCGTCACCTCTCTTAACAAGACTATCGGTTAATTTAGATAGCAGTTTTCTTTTTACTGTACCGGGAATTTATAACAAATATTACAGTTAAGTTTTTTTAAGACAACTTAAGTTTTGGTTATCATTTATTTATTTATATCCAAAAATGAAATACTAACCTGAGTCCATTTAAATCACTGAACCAATTCAAATTGTCTGCAATGAGATGATTATTATTACATCCGTGACAACGAACAATCACAACGCCTTTTTCATAACTAATCTTCGATATGAATTTGGTCACTCTCGTTTCACAAACTTTACATTTGAATGACAACAGTTTCTTATCTATTTTTCCAACAGTAATATTATCTGTAGAATAATGTTTCACATTTAAAGTATGAGTAGGTAATTTCCAGCATTTCACATTATTTTTCTGTGCTAGTGTCGTATTGACTTTAATAGGATATCTACAATAAAATCGAGTCCTGTTAAATGTCCGAAGTAAACATCGACTAAACTTCCACATGGTCGCGATATTATGGAATACGCTCGATGGGACAATGTTGCCAGCTGGAAAATATTTACAAATGAAAATTTTTTCTAATTCAAAAAAAAATAAAAAATTATATACAACAGATATTTTTATTTTTAAATATTTGTATAGAAATAATAAAGTTTTAATAAGACATAATTTAAAAAACCAACTTTGATAGTCAGCATTCTTAATGAACACAAGTTTCGTTACAAAATACAAAATCGCTACCGGTAGTGAAAACAATTTTTTATTTTTAATAAAAAAATAGAAATTATATAAGAAATTATTATTATATTTAATATACATGCTGTTATTATTGTCGGCTAATCTGCGTGATAAGATTTTATACCTGTACTATCGGCCAGTTGGCCGAGCGGTCAAAGTGGCAGCCTATTGCTCTGGGAGACTCGGAATCAAATCCGGACGGGTCAAAAAATCCCCAGGAATTTTTCGGAGGTGGTCCGTCCAGATATGTCGGGCCCCGTCTCTCACTATCTGGTCGCCCCATTGTGAGCCAGGCCGACACCATAATGGGCTTGCTAAAAGAGGCCCTCTTAGTGCCCACAGAGCGGGAAGAGTTAACAAAAAAGCTACTTGTACGACTCGTACTTATGGAGTGTACTACTATTTCGAATAAGATAAAGGCAATGGTAAAAAACTACCGAGCAAAATTTAATTATAACAATTATGATTAGGCAACCATCTTTCTTCTTCGTCTCAAAAAAAAACAACTAGTGCCCCCTCCTTTTTTTTCTTTGCCTCCTCGCGGGATTTTCTCTCTAAAAACTTACATCTCGGTTACCACTGCTTTTAGCCAAAACAGTAGCTTTTGTTTAAAATTCTTCTCTATCTTCTAGAGACATTAGTAACAGATTTTTTCGTAGCTTCATTTGCACGTAGTCCTTCTCGATCGGTTTTTAGATGATAAGGACGAATCTGACTCAGGTGTACTATCTTGTTGTCATCATCTTGAATTTCCTCAATGAGATAGGTGACGGGTTAACTATCCTCTTTATTATATATGGACCTTTTCATTTGCTCTGAAATTTGTCTGTTTAAACGACGTCGTGTCCCTTAATCTTAGATTCATGCTTATTTTTATCAAAAGATATTTTATTTTGATCATGAGTTTCAGCAAGATTTTCAACTGCTTGTACTCGATTAATAAACAGCTCAGTCAATCTATTCTCAGCTTCTTTCAGAGTTTTTCCCTCCCCAATCTTTGTATTTCTGGTGTTCTTGGCTCAAAACCATGGAGCAAGTAGAAAGGACTTTGTTGAGTTGACTTGTGTTTCTTCGTGTTATAAGCAAACACTGCTGTTAAAATACAATTATAATATAAATATTAAATTTATAATTATATTTTACATATAAAATATATACTGTAACTAACGAGTAAGTAAAACGATCAAATTCCAATAAAGTAAATTATATAATTCAAAAAAAATTATAAGTAACATAATTCTATTATAATAATATCTGAAACAGGAATGTCCAACCTTTTCGTTTCTCTGCACCACATTGAAAGAAGTCATGGAGTTTGGGTCACAAGTATATATGATATACTTGTGGCCCAATCCTTAAATATACAAGTATATTTAAGGATTAACATGTGTAGATTATAGTAATAAGTATTAAAACTTTATCACGAAAAAGAATATTTTAAAAAATTACTTCTACAGTCACTTTCAATTTTTACTTAGAAATTGATAAATTCATTTATTATAAAGGAGACAAACAAAAATTTATATGAAAAACACAAATATTTGTTTTATTTGAGTCTCTAATTAAGAAAAACTACGAAACAACATTATAAAGTGCATTTTTATTCGACTAATATATTTATAAATAATATAATATAGTCTAAAAAGTAGCCAATACGCCAGATTATATTTTTTTACGCCAAACTAAAAAAAGGGTAGCCAAATCTTGCAACACTGGAAGGAATACTAAATAAAGCTGGAGTTGGAACTCAAAGGATTAGACCCAAATGCGAGGAAAGGAGAGAAAAGATAAAAGATAAAGAAGTGAGGAAGGTTGGAAAATTAAAGGTCAATATTTGCATAACAGAAGGTCTATTTAATTTTTCTTACTACTTTTTATCTTTTGGCCTTTCTCTCCTTTCTTCGAATTTGTGTCTATAATCCTTGAGTCACAACTCCAGCTTTATTTAGTATTCCTTCCTCATTCACACATTTTCAAGTATTTTAAAATATTTCCTTTCCACTCAAAAATAAAATATGTTTAAAGGTTTACGGCATTGTGAAACTTCTTTTTTGAGTTTATGCCGTTGAAATAAATAAATAAATAAATAATTTGTTGGTTTTGTTCACATGTTTATTGGACACCCCTGATCTAAAGTATTCAATATAAGTGAGTTACAGATTTATAAATTTATGGAAAATTTTTTGTTTTATTACCATAAAACAGTGGAAAGAGAGAGTAAAGAGGGAGATGGAACTCGGACTGAGTTTCATCACAACCATTCTTATTATCAAAACCTTTATATCAGTTTCATATTATAATTGTTAGGCCTATATAAAATACTAAATTTTGAGAGACTTGAACCAAATGATTTTACATGTTACATACTAAAAGCCCTAACTGGCTTCTAGTATGTAACATGTAGCTGTAACTGTTACATAGGTTATGTAATCATCCAGTAACCTGGTCCAGTAATTATCAGTGTGTGTTTATTACATGGGCATGGGCTGGTAACTGTTGTGTTTAGAATGAAATTAATCATGGCTGTATAAATGTAACTATTTTAAAAATATATAATATAGTTTTAATTCGATTATGAATCATTGATTTTTAAAAATAGGACATTACTCAGAACAATATTTCTAACGTATTCATTATATTTAATGTTTTTTGTTGCGGTCGTTAAACAGGATGTAAGAAAGCTGAGGTAAGACCTGAGTTCCACCTTCTTTTCTTAAAGCTATAAAAATATGAATAAAATCAATGAAAAAAAAAAAACAATATATTTTATCATTTATCAAAATAGGCTTTATATTGCTTTCATGATGTAACAAAATTTTAGGCTTCTGTACTAGAATCCTATTCAAATGACTTTGTCGATAACCCTACCTGATAAAACGCATAGTACATGTTGATAAAATATAAGTTTATATCAAGTTTAAATTTTATTCAAAGTCTCTTTAAAATTTAGGATATAATTAAATATCAATTATTCTAATTTTTAGCATTTTGTTTCTCAATTGCATATTTAACAATATGAAACGATTCATAGAAAACATAATGCATAATTCACATCACAAATCTATTAAACGTATTTGGATATCATAAAGCAATATATTGCTTTATAAAAATAGGAAAGTCGATATTAGTGCAAAATAATAAACGAACCAAAATTCTTCATAGTTTTTTTTATTTTTATTTTTTATATAATTAAAATAAATCTTGAAAATTTAAGCTTCTAGCTATCTTCTTGTTTTTAGACACAAATATGCAATGAAAATACAGTTAAAACAATTATTTTTTTAGAAAAATATTAAAAATTAAAAGTAGAAACGTCTTTAGATATTAAGCAAAACTAAAAAGTTATAAATCTATTCTACGTGGCAATATATAAAAAAGAAAGTTTGTTAGTTTGTTCCTTTGACACGGTTTAAGCAAATGCAATGAAACTTTACAGGGACCATCCTCTCATCCAAGAGGAGGTCAACGACTTCTTTTGCTCGAATTAACTTCAACCCCCGCCCACAGCAGGCCCCTTTCTGGCGAGACGGTAGCATCCGAATAGGAAAACTTACTTAATAATAGGAAAATTACTTAATAACAAAGTTACTAGCGATCACAAAATATGTTTTTAGACGTTTTCGAGGATGCCGAGTTTAAATATTTGGTCTATTTTTCAAAAGATTTGATTGGTTGGTCGACTAACATTTTATATTTGATTGTGAATGGTAGGCCTACGTTAGAGTTAACATTAGAAAGAATTTAGTTGTCTTGAATGATCATCTTGTAAAGGCGGAAGTCAATAACTTTATTTGTTGAAAAGATCAATTCCTGTCTTCTTGATCAATGAAATTGCGCCATTCGTGCTATCCGTGTATCGCATTCTTAGCAAGTGCAAACCATGCGCTCGAAGGTTTTCCAGGATGCCGAGCGTCAATCTTCAGGCTATTTGCCTCGAAATCTGCTTGTTCACTTCTTTATATTTTTGTTATATGAATTTAAATAAGATCGATTTATTTTTTCCCCGTTCTTCAAAACAGATCTTTGTCATTTCCTTTTTTCTTATTATAATTTATTTAACACTTCGTGGTAAACATGACAATGATAGGCTAAAATAATTAAACTTTTAACATGATTTTCATTTTAATATTTGTTGTTCTTACTTTTTTCTCGGGGAAATCGCCAGGCATATCTAGGGGAAATCGCCAGGCTAGTAGACTAATATATGTAATCAAAATGCTTTTAAAAATAAAATATAAAAATACAGTAATCTTAAATTGTTTAACAGACATCTGCAAATTTTGTAAAATTTATTATATTTATATATTTTGAGATTCATTTAATCATCATTACCATTATCATTCTCGTCATTACTACAGTTTTATATAATTAACATAACATTCATGCGGAGAAAACAAAGATTCAATTGGTTTGGTGGATATGGCAACGCAATATGTACGAGATCTTCAGCCAAGGGAATGCCTCTCGGAAGGACTTTCCCCTTGGTGATCTTCCTATGAAAAACTGGTCCCTATTTAGGAATTAAACACGTGAAGAAAACCCAAAAAATTCCACCTGGTCAGCAAATTGGTTAGGCACGAACCTGCAACCAACGGACTGACCACAGAGGTTACAGTCGTTCGATCAGTTTTAACATTGAGTTGTTCCAGTATAATTAATTTAATTTCTATTACAGATTCATGTTTTGTTCAATAATATATATTTTTAAAAAGCAGAAAAAGATATAATTAACTATTATAATAATTTTATTAAAATAATATATATCTATCGTTTCCTTGTTTTTCTTACTACGTACTCTGATTCTTAATGACGTGATGCATATTTATATTTAACTCACAAATAATTTATCAAAATAAAAATATAAAATTTAACTCATCTTGTTGAACTAGTTCTTGTATTGATATTAAATTAATAAATTTAATACAAGAAAAGTTTTCATAATAGTATAATACATAGTGTAAATGTTTTATGTTATAATAAACAATTACTCTAGATCCTCCTTTTACGACTATTAGCATTACAAACCCCCTTTTACGACTAAATATAGGGGAGATCGGGGCAAGATCGGCATGTTAAGATTTACTTAAATTTTGTGTAATAAATACTGCTGTAAACTGAAAAAAAAGCTTTGCATATTGTCTATTGGAATGTTACCTTACTATAGAACTGGTTAAAATCAGTTTGGAAAAAAAAATAATTAAAATAATTACAACTTTACAAGAAGAGAGAAATTGACGAAGTTGCCCCGGGTATAGGGGCAAGATCGGCAA